>NC_084565.2:45440000-45500000 GCF_033978685.3 Nerophis lumbriciformis
ACACACACACACACACACACACACATTCTTGTATTTGCTACCTTCCTGCCTCCCTCTTTAGGACCAGCCTTTCTAGATATATAAAGAAGTGTATTTACAACATGAATAATATATACATACTATGCACATATAAAAAAGCTTGTTGTGAAAAATTAGTTGGAATTTCAAAAGAAAAAGGTCACAATTTCATAAGAAAAACCTAGAATTTTGTCAGTATTATAATAAAAGTTGTAATTTTACTCAACACAAGTCAGGATTTTACAAGAAAAAGTGAACATTTGTGCAATATTATGATACAATTTTACTCAATAACAGTCTCAATTTTACTAGAAAAGCTTAAAATGTTGGCAATTTTATGAAAAGAGTCGTAATTTTACTCGACAAAAGTCACCATTTTATAATAAAACTTTAAAATGTTGGCAATATTATAATAATAATTGAAATTTTACTTGGAAAAATGATGGCAAAAGTCATCATTTTACTCAAAAAATGTTTTACAAGAACAACAAAACAATTGGCAATATTGTGATAAAAGTCAGAATTTTATATGACAAATGTCACCATTTTGCAGTAAAAAGTAATAATGTTACCTAAAAAAAAGTCATAGATTTACGAGAAAATATTGCAATATTACAGAAACAGAAAGAATATGAGAAATTGTTCCCAATTTTATAAGAAGTGTGAAGTTGTGAGAAAAAGACTGCTTTTAGTTATTTTTAATTAAAAAAATATATTTTGTTTGTAATTGGTTTTTAATATTAATTATTTACTTCAAGTAATTACAGTTTAACAGTTTACACATTTTAAATGTGCTTTATAAATAAAGTTGATTTGATTAAAGTTGAGTATGCCTCAATATACATATTTATTTTATTAATTTTGGCCAAAGCGGGAGCATTTCAAATGTTTACGCACACTTGTTATTTCATATGTTGACCAGAGGGGGGAGCACTTTTAAAAGCAACAATGATAAAAATCCCTCCTTTTTGGGACCACCCTCATGTTGATAGATGTCACCACAAATGAGACATTGTCTATTAGATGCAATGTTATTGATTTATGTCATCACTTGTTCACACCTCCTCATATGGAAGATACTTTTCCTTCCTTTCCGTGACACTGTTTGTTATTGTTACTTTATTACTCCAATACTCTTGTATTGTTCTGTATATTGTACAGTATTTTGTATATTGTACATGATTGCTTATGGTGTTTATTTAAATTCTTACTTTTTATCTTTATTACTACTTGTGTGATTTATTTTTATTCCATATTTGTTTCCACTACCGCACCTTAAATTGGAGTCCTTAATCTCGTTATATGCAAATATAATGACAATAAAGTCCATTCTATTCTATTCTTCTTCATGTCTCAAGAAGGGTAGAAATAGAAGAACACACTCACACATACACACCCCCCACACACACACACATACACACCCCCCCACACACACACTCACCACCGAAGGAAGCCACGACCCTTTCATTTCCGGCTTGCAACAGTTTATTTTCACTTGTTTGTGGTTAAAAAAAGAGCTTTGTAGGCTGGCTTGGTTCATGTTGCTACTAATGCAATGTAATGTGATGGGATGTAATAGCAGCAAGCATCCGCTAGAGGGAGACATTACACTGAGAATACAAGCAGCCTCCGTCAAGTCGCTTGTATTAATGGCAACTATCAGTAAATATAAATAATATATATTTAAATATAACTTATTATTATTATTATTATAGTTTTTACAACCCTCTCCCTGCCAGTGTCGAGTGAAGACATGAAAGAGGATGGGGGGCCCAAAGAGCCACGCATGTTGCAGGGAGATAGCGGCCACCTTGGCGCCGTCTCCTCACGTTAGTCACGCCATGGGAGACGAGCCCCCCCCCCCCCCCCCCCCCCCCCCCCCGTTTTGACAGTCCCATACATGGTACATACATTCCAACAACACACGCCAAAGCTTTATTTTGAAATCTCCCGCTTCAGCTTCCTGTTACCAAAGGTCACTGGTCACAGAAAGGTCAACCACCTCAAAATCACATCAATTGTTTTTTTGTTGTTGTTGTTGTTGTTGTCTTTGTATCACAATACTTTGGTGTAGCGCTTCTTAACCTTTTTCACCTCGGGGGCCTGACTTTTCCACTACAGAGGGGCCCGGGGCCCACTCAAATACTAACACTGAATTAGTCATCTTATTTTTGGTTGTATTCATATTGAATGATTATATCTAACCTTTACAAGCTTGTCAAATGACATGAAAGCATGTGTTCATCACACATCATTTATTTAACACATAAAGCAGGCTGATTGGAAAAACAAATACTTACCAAATATACTGCATAGAAAGGAACTCATAAATAACTGACAACAGATCATGTCAATTATGTTGTGTTAAAAGAATGAACAAAATGAATGTTTCTTAACCTAAGCAGTGAATAAAATCACTCATTCACCACTTTTGGTCGGAAAGAAACTTCTCTAAGACTTAAGCTCCAGTCTTCTTCTGTTTCTTTCATATTGTCGTGACTGCCACAGGTGGTGAAAAAGTGAATTACAAGTGAGCACCACTGCAGCCTACAGGATATAAACACAACACAGCTGAGGAACACCAGCTCCCTGCTTTCTTCTGTTGGCCGCCCAACACTTACTCAGGAAACACTGCTTTACTGTGCACGTGTGTGTGTGTCTGTGTGTGTGTGTGTGTGTGTGTGTGTGTGTGTGTGTGTGTGTGTGTGTGTGTGTGTGTGTGTGTGTGTGTGTGTGTGTGTGTGTGTGTGTGCGTGTCTCCAGCTGTGTGTGCACGTTGTTTTTACGTGAACATCTGGCAGGTGTCCTCTATTGCTTTCAGTTGTGTTTGGGGAGTGACTACACGTCTGTTACTATTTGTGTGTGTGTGTGTGTGTGTGTGTGTGTGTGTGTGTGTGTGTGTGTGTGTGTGTGTGTGTGTGTGTGTGTGTCATGTCATGTCATCATCAGCCTTGTTAATGTGCATCAGGTCACATGACTGGAGCCAGCTGGCAATTTATGAAGTGTTTGTAAACAATGGTTCTTATAAAGTAGAAATAAAAATAAATAATCCGTTCCGGGGTCAAGCTGTGGCCGCCGTCAAATGTTTATTTAGTGTAAAATAAAGTGTTACTGGTAAAAGTGTGCGTGAATAAGGATTTCATTGTCACACGTTTCCTATTGTTGGTTAGAGGCTGACCTGAAGTCGCTCCCAGCACTTCTTCACAAAAGTCACACACACTTTGTATGAGGGGGTTCCACTCAAGTTAGTTTTTGTGGGGGTTCCACTTCCAAGGTTCCACTCAAGTTAGTTTTTATGGGGGTTCCACTACCAAGGTTCCACTCAAGTTAGTTTTCGTGGGGGTTCCACTTCCAAGGTTCCACTCAAGTTAGTTTTTGAGGGGGTTCCACTTCCAAGGTTCCACTCAAGTTACTTTTTGAGGGGGTTCCACTGCCAAGGTTCCACTCGAGTTAGTTTTTGAGGGGGTTCCACTCAAGTTAGTTTATGAGGGGGTTCCACTTCCAAGGTTCCACTCAAGTTAGTTTATGAGGGGGTTCCACTTCCAAGGTTCCACTCAAGTTAGTTTCTGAGGGGGTTCCACTTCCAAGGTTCCTCTCGAGTTAGTTTTTGAGGGGGTTCCACTTCCAAGCTTCCACTCAAGTTAGTTTTTGTGGGGGTTCCACTACCAAGGTTCCAATCAAGTTAGTTTTTGAGGGGGTTCCACTTCTAAGGTTCCACTCAAGTTAGTTTATGAAGGGGTTCCACTTCCAAGGTTCCACTCAAGTTAGTTTTGGAGGGGGTTCCACTTCCAAGGTTCCACTCAAGTTAGTTTTTGAGGGGGTTTCCACTTCCAAGGTTCCACTCAAGTTAGTTTTGGAGGGGGTTCTACTTCCAAGGTTCCGCTCAAGTTAGTTTTTGTGGGGGTTCCACTTCCAAAGTTCCACTCAAGTTAGTTTTTGTGGGGGTTCCACTTCCAAAGTTCCACTCAAGTTAGTTTTTGAGGGGGTTCCCCTTCCAAAGTTCCACTCAAGTTAATTTTTTAAGGGGGTTCCACTTCCAAGGTTCCACTCAAGTTAGTTTTTGTGGGGGTTCCACTTCCAAGGTTCCACTCAAGTTAGTTTTTGAGGGGGTTCCACTTCCAAGGTTCCACTCGAGTTAGTTTTTGAGGGGGTTCCACTTCCAAGGTTCCACTCAAGTTAGTTTTTGAGGGGGTTCCACTTCCAAGGTTCCACTCGAGTTAGTTTTTGAGGGGGTTCCACTTCCAAGGTTCCACTCAAGTTAGTTTTTGAGGGGGTTCCACTTCCAAGGTTCCACTCAAGTTAGTTTCTGAGGGGGTTCCACTTCCAAGGTTCCTCTCGAGTTAGTTTTTGAGGGGGTTCCACTTCCAAGGTTCCTCTCAAGTTAGTTTTGGAGGGGGTTCCACTCAAGTTAGTTATTGTGGGGGTTCCACTTCCAAGGTTCCACTCAAGTTAGTTTTTGAGGGGGTTCCACTTCCAAGGTTCCACTCGAGTTAGTTTTTGAGGGGGTTCCACTTCCAAGGTTCCACTCAAGTTAGTTTTTGAGGGGGTTCCACTTCCAAGGTTCCACTCGAGTTAGTTTTTGAGGGGGTTCCACTTCCAAGGTTCCACTCAAGTTAGTTTTTGAGGGGGTTCCACTTCCAAGGTTCCACTCAAGTTAGTTTCTGAGGGGGTTCCACTTCCAAGGTTCCTCTCGAGTTAGTTTTTGAGGGGGTTCCACTTCCAAGGTTCCTCTCGAGTTAGTTTTTGAGGGGGTTCCACTTCCAAGGTTCCTCTCAAGTTAGTTTTGGAGGGGGTTCCACTTCCAAGGTTCCACTCAAGTTAGTTTTTGAGGGGGTTCCACTTTCAAGGTTCCACTCAAGTTAGGAACGTGATTCTTTTTTTTCAAAGGTTCAAAAGTCATCTTCCATGAAGTCCGTTTGAATATGTGCCATAAAGACGGAGACACTATGACACGCTGTCTTCCTATTGGCTGCTGCTCACCCCATGTTTTTGCACGAGGACATATGTGACACACACACACACACACACACACACACACACACACACACACACACACACACACACACACACACTTTCTCTCATCAATGAAATTCAGTTGGGGGGTGGGGGGGTTCCGGCCTCTCCCCATGTTCTGCCAGGCCATCTGTTCATCACTTCACCACACAACTGCTTCCTGTTTCATCCTCACAAACACACACACACACGCACGCGCACGTATGCACGCACGCACACACGCACACATACACGCACACATACACGCACACACGCACACACACACACACGCACACACGCACACATACACGCACACATACACACACACACACGCACGCATACACACATACGCACACGCACGCACACACACACATGCACACACACACTTACTCACACACACACACGCACACACACATACATGCATACACACACACACACACACACACACACACGCACACACGCACACGCACACACACGCACGCACGCACACTCACACATACACACACACACACACCCACACACACACACACACACACACACACACCCACGGCAGTGGGCTTTGCTTGACTGCTTGAAGTGGACTTGTGGTTGTGGTTCTGAGAGGTTCTGGTGCTGGATGTGGTCTCGCTGTTGACCTTTAGCCTCCATGCTAACTTGTGCTGAGCTGTCACTCATCCTCGTTCTTGTTAAGTTCTTCTTCTTCACTTTTGGACTTGTTTTTGTTTCCTGCTTCCTGACCTTATTTTCTTCCTCCTCCTCCTCGCCCTTGTTTCTTCTCTCTCTCTGGGCGAGCGAGCTTGGCGAGGCTTCAGGCCCGCTGGTTCTGTTGGCGTGGGTCCAGCCTGGCAGCGCCTCAGTGGGAGCAGGTGGAGCCCATCCCCCGTCTCTCTCACACACACACACACACACACACACACACACACACACACACACACACACACACACACACACACACACACACACACACACACAAACACACTTTGTGTATCTTTTTGCCCAAACGGCTGCCAACATCAGCCCGTCTCCATGGCGACGTCCATGCTCACTTTTTTACATTGCAGCTCACGTGTGATTGGTCCATGCTGGAGGGTGGGAGTCGCACCGTCAACTCTTCTCCTCCTTTCTTTGTCTGTCTACTGTGACACGTACGCACGCTCTTAATTTGAAAAGCTCGCCAACTTGCGACTTGGTTACCCATCACGGTCGCCGATGGCATCGAACTGACAGGTCGCCATCTTGTGTTGCCGGGCAGGGTTTCCAACAGGAAGTCATCGTAACGTGACTGACCACGAGAGCGGGAAACGGGAGTAAATAGTGTCACATGACACAAACAGGAAGTGAGCATCACCTGAGTGCAGGTGGACGCTGTAATCAGTTTAGGCCAAGTAAAATTCAGATTATTATTATAATGTTGCCAACATTTTAAAGTTTTCTTATAAAATGGTGACTTTTGTCGAGTAAAATGACGACTTTTCATAACATTGCTAACATTTTAAGCTTTTCTTGTAAAATTGTGACTGTTATTGAGTAAAATTACAACTTGTATCATAATATTGCACAAATGTTCACTTTTTCTAATCACATTTTGACTTGCGTTGAGTAAAATGACAACTTTTATTACAATATTTTCATTACAAGGTAGGGTGGGAGTCGCACCATCAACTCTTCTCCTCCTTTGTTTGTCTACTGCGACACGTACGCACGCTCTTAATTTGAAAAGCTTGCCAAAATCCTTGGTTACCCATCACGGTCGCCGATGGCGTCGAACCGACAGGTCGCCATCTTGGCTTTCCAACAGGAAGTCATCGTAACGTGACTGACCACGAGAGGTGTAAACAGGAGTAAATAGTGTCACATGACACAAACAGGAAGTGAGCATCACCTGAGTGCAGGTGGACGCTGTAATCAGTTTAGGCCAAGTAAAATTCAGATTATTATTATATCGTTGCCAACATTTTAAAGTTTTCTAATAAAATTGTGACTTTTGTCGAGTAAAATGACGACTTTTCATAAAATTGCCAACATTTTAAGCTTTTCTAGTAAAATTCCAACTTGTATCATAATATTGCACAAATGTTCACTTTTTCTTGTCAAATTTTGACTTGCGTTGAGTAAAATGACAACTTTTATTGTAATATTTTTATTACAGGGTAGGGTGGGAGTCGCACCGTCAACTCTTCTCCTCCTTTGTCTGTCTACTGCGACACGTACGCACGCTCTTAATTTGAAAAGCTTGCCAAAAACCTTGGTCACCCATCACGGTCGCCGATGGCGTCGAACCGACAGGTCGCCATCTTGGCTTTCCGACAGGAAGTCGGCGTGAGCTGACTGACCACGAGAGGTGTAAACGGGAGTAAATAGTGTCACATGACACAAACAGGAAGTGAGCATCACCTGAGTCCAGGTGGACGCTGTAATCAGTTTAGGCATGTGACGTCGGCATGTCCCATGATGCACCTGTAAGATCCGCCAGAGGTCACAGGTCACCGAGAGTCGTCCTCCTGTTGAGTGATGACGTCTAGAACCCAGACCTAGAGCACTTGAGTTGTTGTCCAAGTTGAGCAGCGAGGCCACAATCACTTAATGCACTCACACGCACGCCCGCGCGCACGCGCCTAGATCGATAGTCCGTGTGTGATCAGCTCTGCTGCAGGACCGCGCACTCGCACTGTCCTCTGGCGGGGAGCGGAGGTCCCGGTCCCGGTCCCGGTGTCGGTCCCGGTCAGTCAGTCAGTCAGTCAGTCAGTCAGCAGGCAGCCCAGCAGCCCAGCAGCCCAGCAGCATTATTGAGGAGGCGGTGCTCCTCCTATAAATCCTCCGCGCAGTCAGCGGGCGCTCAGAGGCGAGACGGCCGAGCGGAAGCGCAGCGATCCCGGCTGCCTTTTTTTTTTTCCTCCCCCCGCTCCTGGCTGCTTCCCCGGGGCTCCGCAGCGCCGCACGCCGACTACAGCGCACCGCCGGGCGGATAGGCGAGTTGTGACATGCCGGTTCGGGACGTCGCGGAGCTTCGCCCGGTGGCGCTACAGCGGACTCTCCGTCCTCCTCCGCGGCACTTTGCACTTCTCTAACGGGACTTTTTCTTCTTTATGTCCCGGAGCTGACATGTTCCACGGCGGACGGCCGCGGGCCTCTAACAGGTCCGCCGCAGGGCGCGTGTAAGGTCAAAGTTCAGCCCAACTTGGACATGTGAGAAGTTCGGGGGGCAACAGGAGGGCTCCACGCCCCCCCCCCCCCCCCCCCCCCCACTCTGTCTTTCTCACGCACGCAGCACGAGCACGCGCACCGTGGACCAGACATGTACTCTCCTCTATGTCTCACGCAGGTACGTGCACGCGCTTCCTCTTCACTTCGCCGAAGTTCACGTGCACACACGCGCACCTGAAGGGCTAAACGGACGCGCGCGTCAACTTTGCGTCCAACTTTTGCCCTGGTGCGCGTGCGTGTCAACGTGGGTGTGCGCGCGCAGGGTCAACGGTCAGCCTGTAGCCTTCTCTTATTTGCAGTCATTAAAAATGATGCAATTGTAGAATTAAAAATGACGCAATTGTAGAATTAAAAATGATGCAATTGTAGAATTAAAAATGATGCAATTGTAGAATTAAAAATGATGCAATTGTAGAATTAAAATCGGTGCAATTGTAGAATGAAAAATGTAAATATGTGCGTGACTTTACTTGTATTTCATGTGGGCATTTTAGCCCAAATAAAAGTGTAAAAATGGATCGGATGATTTGGACTGGAATGAGACACGTCTTCCACGAATAAGGATGTTTCATTGTGAATAATCTGCATGAAGACGCTCGTAATGCGATTAATTACGTGATCATTAATGCGGCGAGTGACGTGACGTGGCGTGGGGATCAGGCCGTGGAAATAAAAAAAAAAAAAGCGAAACAAAACAAAGACAAAAAAGATATACAAGTTTTCTTTTGAAATTAAAACAAATATTACTCGGTGTTCCACTTTTCTATGAATGTGTACATTATTTATATTCTTATCAATTCCTCTATTTAGCAACATGAATTTACTTTTTTGTGTAGATTGTAAAGGAAAAATGACTTTTAGTGGAAGAATATTAAAATAAATATTTATCTTTATAATTAAAATGTAATACAAATTATGAACATTGTTATTCCTCTTTTTTGACATTTTTATTGCCATTAAAAGACTGATGCTGTCCAAATGTGTGTGTGTGTGTGTGTGTGTGTGTGTGTGTGTGTGTGTGTGTGTGCGTGCGTGCGTGGTGGTGGTGGTGGTGGTGGTGGTGGGGGGGGGGGGGGGGGGGTTCTTGGTGGTCCTTAAGTCCACTTCTCATGCACGCCTCTGTCTCGCTATGTGTGTGTGTGTGGTGTGTGTGTGTGTGTGTGTGTGTGTGTTTCATGGGGGCGGGGGTGCTGCTACAAGAAAAAGACACCCCCCCCACCACCATTTAATATTAATATTACAGTTGTTTTGTCTTCTAGAAGATTGCAAGCGCTTTGTTTTCCATCATTTTAGAACCTTCTAGAATCAGGTGTCAAACTCGGGTTTTTTTGAGGACCACGTCCTGATCATGGCTGCCCTCAGGGGGCCGCATGTACTAGTGAGTGTACACGTATAATAGTGAGTGTACGCTTATAATAGTGAGTGCACGCGTATAATAGTGAGTGTACGTGTATAATAGTGAGTGTACACTTATAATAGTGAGTGTACGTGTATAATAGTGAGTGTACACTTATAATAGTGAGTGCACGTGTATAATAGTGAGTGTACGTGTGTAATAGTGAGTGTACGCTTCTAAAAGTGAGTGCACGTGTATAATAGTGAGTGTACGTGTATAATAGTGAGTGTACGTGTATAATAGTGAGGGCTCGCGTATAATAGTAAGTGTACGTGTATAATGTGAGTATACACATATAATAGTGAGTGTACACATATAATAGTGAGTGTATGTGTATAATAGTGAGTGTATGTGTATAGTAGTGAGTGCACGCGTATAATAGTGAGTGTACGTGTATAATAGTGAGTGTACGTGTATAATAGTGAGTGTACGTGTATAATACTGCGTGTATGTGTATAAGAGTGAGTGCACGTGTATAATACTGAGTGTACACATATAATAGTGAGTGTACATGTATAATAGTGAGTGGACGTGTATAATAGTGTATACATATAATAGTGAGTGTACGTGTATAATAGTGAGTGTACGTGTATAGTAGTGAGTGCACGCGTATAATAGTGAGTGTACGCGTATAATAGTGAGTGTACGCATATAATAGTGAGTGTACGCGTATAATAGTGAGTGTACGTGTATATTAGTGAGTGTACACATACAATAGTGAGTGTACGCGTATAATAGTGAGTGTATGCATATAATAATGAGTGTACGCATATAATAGTGAGTGTGCGCGTATAATAGTGAGTGTATGTGTATATTAGTGAGTGTACACATACAATAGTGAGTGTACGCGTATAATAGTGAGTGTATGTAGCCGAGCTAAATTTTATTTTATTTTATTTTATTTTTGGTCATTTATTCACATCACTTTCTGTTGTGAACTTCCTCAAAAGTGTATCTTACTGTAAATAGGTTCCACTCTATTATTTTCCTTACATAGCTTTTTGTTCCCCTGGGGAGTGATTTGGTGTCACACGTGTGTGAGCAGCTTCAGTGAGCGCTGACGCTCCGAGCTGGTAAGTCATGTTTATGTCTCTCTCCCTTTATGTCTTTATAAACCTTTTGTTTGTCGCTCTAAGAGTATTTGATAAGAATGAGCAGCTTCACTCGGAGCTGGTAAGTCACGTTTATGTCTCTCTCCCTTTATTTCTTTATTCACTTTTTGCTTGTCGCTCTTAAAGTATTTGATAAGAATGCACACTGTCTTGTGACGTGCTGTTAAGCACGTGGGTTGAATTCCCGAACTTTCTGTTTCTTAAATTGTTGTAAAAACCGTACTTTTATATGCTAAATGATGTGTGGGTTAGCTTAATGCTAGCGGCACTTATTACGGGGTTTCTTGGTCTCGTGAGTTTGCGCACGGGTGAAAAACTCCGCTGCGTGTCTGATTGGACATCTTGTGTCATGTGACATTAATATATATATATACACATCTTGTGTCATGTGACATTAATATGTATATATATACATCTTGTGTCATGTGACATTAATATGTATATATATATACATCTTGTGTCATGTGACATTAATATGTATATATATATATATATATACACATCTTGTGTCATGTGACATTAATATTTATATATATACATCTTGTGTCATGTGACATTAATATGTATATATATACATCTTGTGTCATGTGACATTAATATGTATATATATATACATCTTGTGTCATGTGACATTAATATGTATATATATATACATCTTGTGTCATGTGACATTAATATGTATATATATATATATATATATATATATATACATCTTGTGTCATGTGACATTAATATGTATATATATATATACACATCTTGTGTCATGTGACATTAATATGTATATATATACATCTTGTGTCATGTGACATTAATATGTGTATATATATATATACACATCTTGTGTCATGTGACATTAATATTTATATATATACATCTTGTGTCATGTGACATTAATATGTATATATATACATCTTGTGTCATGTGACATTAATATGTATATATATACATCTTGTGTCATGTGACATTAATATGTATATATATATACATCTTGTGTCATGTGACATTAATATGTATATATATATACATCTTGTGTCATGTGACATTAATATGTATGTATATATATATATATATATACATCTTGTGTCATGTGACATTAATATGTATATATATACACATCTTGTGTCATGTGACATTAATATGTATATATATACATCTTGTGTCATGTGACATTAATATGTATATATATATACATCTTGTGTCATGTGACATTAATATGTATATATATATACATCTTGTGTCATGTGACATTATTATGTATATATATATACATCTTGTGTCATGTGACATTAATATGTATATATATACACATCTTGTGTCATGTGACATTAATATGTATATATATACATCTTGTGTCATGTGACATTAATATGTATATATATATACATCTTGTGTCATGTGACATTAATATGTATATATATATACATCTTGTGTCATGTGACATTATTATGTATATATATATATACATCTTGTGTCATGTGACATTAATATGTATATATATACATCTTGTGTCATGTGACATTAATATGTATATATATACATCTTGTGTCATGTGACATTAATATGTATATATATACATCTTGTGTCATGTGACATTAATATGTATATATATACATCTTGTATCATGTGACATTAATATGTATATATATACATCTTGTGTCATGTGACATTAATATGTATATATATACATCTTGTGTCATGTGACATTAATATGTATATATATACATCTTGTGTCATGTGACATTAATATGTATATATATACATCTTGTGTCATGTGACATTAATATATATATATATATACATCTTGTGTCATGTGACATTAATATGTATATATATACATCTTGTGTCATGTGACATTAATATGTATATATATACAGCTTGTGTCATATGACATTAATATGTATATATATACATCTTGTGTCATGTGACATTAATATTTATATATATACATCTTGTGTCATGTGACATTAATATGTATATATATACATCTTGTGTCATGTGACATTAATATGTATATATATACATCTTGTGTCATGTGACATTAATATGTATATATATATACATCTTGTGTCATGTGACATTAATATGTATATATATATACATCTTGTGTCATGTGACATTAATATGTATGTATATATATATATATATATACATCTTGTGTCATGTGACATTAATATGTATATATATACACATCTTGTGTCATGTGACATTAATATGTATATATATACATCTTGTGTCATGTGACATTAATATGTATATATATATACATCTTGTGTCATGTGACATTAATATGTATATATATATACATCTTGTGTCATGTGACATTATTATGTATATATATATACATCTTGTGTCATGTGACATTAATATGTATATATATACACATCTTGTGTCATGTGACATTAATATGTATATATATACATCTTGTGTCATGTGACATTAATATGTATATATATATACATCTTGTGTCATGTGACATTAATATGTATATATATATACATCTTGTGTCATGTGACATTATTATGTATATATATATATACATCTTGTGTCATGTGACATTAATATGTATATATATATACATCTTGTGTCATGTGACATTAATATGTATATATATATACATCTTGTGTCATGTGACATTATTATGTATATATATATACATCTTGTGTCATGTGACATTAATATGTATATATATACACATCTTGTGTCATGTGACATTAATATGTATATATATACATCTTGTGTCATGTGACATTAATATGTATATATATATACATCTTGTGTCATGTGACATTAATATGTATATATATATACATCTTGTGTCATGTGACATTATTATGTATATATATATATACATCTTGTGTCATGTGACATTAATATGTATATATATACATCTTGTGTCATGTGACATTAATATGTATATATATACATCTTGTGTCATGTGACATTAATATGTATATATATACATCTTGTGTCATGTGACATTAATATGTATATATATACATCTTGTATCATGTGACATTAATATGTATATATATACATCTTGTGTCATGTGACATTAATATGTATATATATACATCTTGTGTCATGTGACATTAATATGTATATATATACATCTTGTGTCATGTGACATTAATATGTATATATATACATCTTGTGTCATGTGACATTAATATATATATATATATACATCTTGTGTCATGTGACATTAATATGTATATATATACATCTTGTGTCATGTGACATTAATATGTATATATATACAGCTTGTGTCATATGACATTAATATGTATATATATACATCTTGTGTCATGTGACATTAATATGTATACATATACATCTTGTGTCATGTGACATTAATATGTATATATATACATCTTGTGTCATGTGACATTAATATGTATATATATACATCTTGTGTCATGTGACATTAATATGTATATATATACATCTTGTGTCATGTGACATTAATATGTATATATATACATCTTGTGTCATGTGACATTAATATGTATATATATATATATACATCTTGTGTCATGTGACATTAATATGTATATATATACATCTTGTGTCATGTGACATTAATATGTATATATATACACATCTTGTGTCATGTGACATTAATATGTATATATATACACATCTTGTGTCATGTGACATTAATATGTATATATAAATATTGTGTCATGTGACATTAATATGTACAGTATATATATACATCTTGTGTCATGTGACATTAATATATATATATATACATCTTGTGTCATGTGACATTAATATGTATATATATACATCTTGTGTCATGTGACATTAATATATATATATATACATCTTGTGTCATGTGACATTAATATGTATATATATACATCTTGTGTCATGTGACATTAATATATATATATATACATCTTGTGTCATGTGACATTAATATATATATATATATACATCTTGTGTCATGTGACATTAATATGTATATATATACATCTTGTGTCATGTGACATTAATATTTATATATATACATATTGTGTCATGTGACATTAATATGTATATATATTAGGGATGTCCCGATCCAGGTTTTTGCACTTCCGATCCGATACCGATATTGTTTTTGCACTTCCGATCCGATACCGATACTGACAGATACTGGCCTATCCGAGCATGTATTAAAGTTTAAAGTTATTTAGCCTACTTAGTTGTCAGAATCATGTTGAAAAGGGTTTTAGTACTCTTGATAACAACTAGCTAGCTGAATTAGGGGAGTTTGAATAATACACAATGGTTGGTAACAAGAAACTGACCTGTTTATTCAAGGATAAACACAAAATAGACAAAATTATACATGACAAACAGAAATGGCATCATTGAACTAGGGCTGGGCGATATGGCCTTTTTTTAATATTGTGATATTTTAAGGCCATATTGCGATACACGATATATATCTCGATATTTTGCCTTAGCCTTGAATGAACACTTGATGCATATAATCACAGCAGTATGATTTTATGTGTCTACATTAAAACATTCTTCTTCATACTGCATTAATATATGCTACTTTTGAACTTTCATGCAGAGAAGGAAATCACAACTAAAAAAATCACTATTTTTTTCATACGGTGTTGATGTGGAAATGTTTGCCTCGGCATTTTGATGGTGTGGACGTGTGGCACCGAATGGAGATAAGCGTCTCGACAGACTTTACAATATTTGAACAATGATGACGAAAACTGTTTTCTCTGTCGTGTCCGTGTGTCGAAAATTGTTATGCGCTTATTTTTTTATTTGATTTTGTGCGTGGCATAGATTTGCAGTGCGCAATTGCACAGGTGCGCACCCTAGAGGGAAGTTTGCTAGCCCGGCTGCGCTAGCATCACAGCTAACGTTAGCCATGCTGCTACCTCTCTGCTGGGAGAGGACGTTTATGTATGTGACGTATGACGTGACGTATGACGTGACAGTATGTGACGTATGACGTGACAGCATGTGACGTATGACGTGACAGTATGTGACGTGTGTAAGAAGGTGCGCTTGCTGTCTGTGAGAGGGAGACACAGGAAAGAGTGAGAAGAGCCTGTCGTGTAATGCCAGCAGCTAAAAGCAACTGCGTGAGAATCCACAGACCTGTGGATGTGTTGAAGGTGTGCTGGAAAATGCGGAACGGAACTTAGGGAGCAGCAGAAAAGTGGAATATATTATTTAAATCGGTGCGCTGGAAAACAAGGACCGGAGTTTTTTTTAAACTGGATCTGGATCGGCATTTTCCCATGCCTTGCCGATACGCATTTTTTTGCAAATATCGGCGCCCGATCCGATCCAAATATCGGATCGGGACATCCCTAATATATATATACATCTTGTGTCATGTGGCATTAATATGTATATATATATACATCTTGTGTCATGTGACATTAATATGTATATATATATATACATCTTGTGTCATGTGACATTAATATGTATATATATACATCTTGTGTCATGTGACATTAATATGTATATATATACATCTTGTGTCATGTGACATTAATATATATATATATACATCTTGTGTCATGTGACGTTAATATGTATATATATACATCTTGTGTCATGTGGCATTAATATGTATGTATATACATCTTGTGTCATGTGGCATTAATATGTATATATATACATCTTGTGTCATGTGACATTAATATGTATATATATTCATCTTGTGTCATGTGACATTAATATGTATATATATACATCTTGTGTCATGTGACATTAATATGTATATATATACATCTTGTGTCATGTGACGTTAATATGTATATATATACATCTTGTGTCATGTGACATTAATATGTATATATATACATCTTGTGTCATGTGACATTAATATGTATATATATACATCTTGTGTCATGTGACATTAATATGTATATATATACATCTTGTGTCATGTGACGTTAATATGTATATATATACATCTTGTGTCATGTGGCATTAATATGTATATATATACATCTTGTGTCATGTGACATTAATATGTATATATATTCATCTTGTGTCATGTGACATTAATATGTATATATATACATCTTGTGTCATGTGACATTAATATGTATATATATACATCTTGTGTCATGTGGCATTAATATGTATATAAATATATATATGTATATAAATATATATATATATACATATATATATATATATATATATATATATATATATATATATATATATATATATATATATATATATACATGGCATTAATATGAGTGTGCATTATTTGTTTCTTTATTCTGTAGTGGAGAGATATCCTGTGTACTGTGGACTGTGTGTGACGCCCTGTTCTTTTTGTTTCTATCAAAAAAAGGTATGTCTGTTATGAGTTTTTTGGCATAGTTTATTGTAGAAACATATAAAATGAGTTGATGTGAGTGGGAAAAATGAGGTAAATTGCTGCACATATTAAAGTCCCTTTTTCTTAATATATATTTTTGTTATTTGCTGATGTATATATTTTATATACTGTTTTTTATTTAATTAATTTATTTGAGACTATTTTATGCTTTATTTACCTTTTATTATTATTATTATTATAATTATTATTATTATTATTTTATTTATTATTATTATTATTATTATTATTTCCACATGTAAGCATAAATGATTGAATTCATGAGCTAGAGTGAGCACTGACGCTCGGAGCTGTGGAGAGAAATCCTGTGTACTGTAGACCGTGTGTGATGCCCTGTCCTTTTTGTTTCTATCAAAAAAAAAGGGTGAATAAATCGTGAGTGAGTGTACACAATTAATAATGAGTGTACATGTATAATAGTGAGCGTACATGTATAATAGTGAGTGTACGTGTATAATAGTGAGTGTAGGCGTATAATAGTGAGTGTACATGCATGATAGTGAGTGTACGTGTATAATAGTGAGTACATGTATAATAGTGAGGGTACACATTTAATAGTGAGTGTACGCATATAATAGTGAGTGTACACATATAATAGTGAGTCTACGCGTATAATAGTGAGTGTACGTGTATAATAATGAGTGTACACATATAATAGTGAGTGTACATGTATAATAGTGAGTGTACATGTATAATAGTGAGTGTACACATATAATAGTGAGTGTACGCGTATTTTAGTGAACGCTACCCAAACCTTAATGACCAACACCAAAGTGCAGTAGCGCAGTAGGCCCACGTATTCATCAAACAACAAATAATGAATTTAACTTAATATATGCAGGACTACCGAAATATGAATAGCACAAAAATGGCCACCACAACGTTGCACAATCTGCATAGGCAACATTTTGATGAGGATATTTTCCACTCACAGCTTGGTAGGTAAGTTGCTTGGACATGGTAAGTCAAAGAAAAATGCAGATATTTGGGTGTTTATTTGTGTTTATCCCCAAAAAACAAAAACAAAAATGATGTGGCATGTGACATTAAATGTGGTGTACCTTAAATGAAGTCATGCAGCAAGCTACTTTAAATATTGTGGCAGGCCACTTGAAATCAAATCAAAGCCAACTTTTTATTTGCGAAGCGCTTTTCATACGTAACAGAAATTCAAGGCAAAGACTTAAAAAAAATAGCTGAATGACCCACATCCCCTATCATTGCACACAAATAAATACACACGTATATGAATGCATGGCTGAGTACAGAGGAGACATGTGACTAAACACTATCACATCTGAGTACAGAGGAGACATGTGACTAAACACTATCACATCTGAGTACAGAGGAGACATGTGACTAAACACTATCACATCTGAGTACAGAGGAGACATGTGACTAAACACTATCACATCTGAGTACAGAGGAGACATGTGACTAAACACTATCACATCTGAGTACAAAGGAGACATTTGACTAAACACTATCACATCTGCACCAGGACCAAGATCAGACCACAACACCCCACATTAAATAAAGCATGCAATTTTAAATAATAATTTTAAAAAAATAAAATAAATTGCGGCAGTCCACATTAAATAAAGTGGCGGGCCACATTAAATAAAACTATGACCCACATTTAATAAAATGGCGGGCCACATTAAAGTGGCGTTTCACATTGAATAAAGCGGATCATATTAAATGAAGGGCGGGCTACATTAAAGAAATTGGTGGGCCACATTAAATAAAGTGGCGGGCCAGATCTGGCCCCCGGGCCTTGAGTTTGTGTCCTAGATCAGCTTGGTGATCAAAATGTAGTAAAATAGAAAGACATAACATTTCACTTCCTGCTGGCTGTGACATCACAGCAACATGTGACCCAGTCAGGAAGTGATGACTTGACCTTTGACCCACTTGCTAAGAAAGTGTGACAAATAACTGGAACATTTGAGGAGGTTTGTGAACGTGTGACTGGTCGGAGTGGACATTTGAGGAGGTTTGTGAACGTGTGACTGGTCGGAGTGGACATTTGAGGAGGTTTGTGAACGTGTGACTGGTCGGAGTGGACATTTGAGGAGGTTTGTGAACGTGTGACTGGTCGGAGTGGACATTTGAGGAGGTTTGTTAATGTGTGACTGGTCGGAGTGGACATTTGAGGAGGTTTGTGAACGTGTGACTGGTCGGAGTGGACATTTGAGGAGGTTTGTGAACGTGTGACTGGTCGGAGTGGACATTTGAGGAGGTTTGTGAACGTGTGACTGGTCGGAGTGGACATTTGAGGAGGTTTGTGAACGTGTGACTGGTCGGAGTGGACATTTGAGGAGGTTTGTGAACGTGTGACTGGTCGGAGTGGACATTTGAGGAGGTTTGTGAACGTGTGACTGGTCGGAGTGGACATTTGAGGAGGTTTGTGAACGTGTGACTGGTCGGAGTGGACATTTGAGGAGGTTTGTGAACGTGTGACTGGTCGCAGTGGACATTTGAGGAGGTTTGTGAACGTGTGACTGGTCGGAGTGGACATTTGAGGAGGTTTGTGAACGTGTGACTGGTCGGAGTGGACATTTGAGGAGGTTTGTGAACGTGTGACTGGTCGGAGTGGACATTTGAGGAGGTTTGTGAACGTGTGACTGGTCGCAGTGGACATTTGAGGAGGTTTGTGAACGTGTGACTGGTCGGAGTGGACATTTGAGGAGGTTTGTGAACGTGTGACTGGTCGGAGTGGACATTTGAGGAGGTTTGTGAACGTGTGACTGGTCGGAGTGGACATTTGAGGAGGTTTGTGAACGTGTGACTGGTTGGAGTGGAGCGTGGAAAGTGAAATAGTGTGAGGAATGTTGGAATGTTGCTCCCACCCACTTCTACAACTGGTGTGTGTGTGTGTGTGTGTGTGTGTGTGTGTGTGTGTGTGTGTGTGTGTGTGTGTCCTACTAGCCGCCTGAGGACACACACACACACACACACGTGTCTTGTGGCGGTGTTTGGGGTGGTCCTGCAGCGAGAAGCCGGCGCTGGTGAAGCGGGTCGTGCCGCTGGAGGATCTTTGCGAGACCGAGCCGTGGACTTGGAGCGCCTCCAAGAAGAAACAATGTCTTGTATTCAGGGGGTCTTCCATTAAAGAAGAATGTCTTGTATTCAGGGGGTCTTAGATTAAAGAAGAGCATGCAGCTGCGCTCTGACAATTTGAAACAACTGAAGACGTCCAAACATTAAAGAAACATTTTGTCAAAAACCTCAAAAGGCCAGTTTCACAGACGCTGGAAATAAACACAGGAGAAATAAACACAGGAGAAACAAACACAGGAGAAATAAACAAATATAAAAAGTAGAAAAAAATCGACTCACATCCGAATAACGATTACAAATCAATTCATAATTTTCAAAAACATTTTTTCAATAAGAAACCGTTTTTTAGAAGACATTTTTAGGTGATCTCAATGAGATTTTGTAAGCTGTTTTGAAAAAGTTGTTTTATAATTATTAGAACAAAAACACATTAGAAGAATCACTCTGAATCCATTCTGAGTGGAATCATCACCACAGCAACCGCAATGGCATCGAATCTTTCGGCGCCCAAAGGTTGACAGCCCATAATAAGAAGTGTATAATGACCCATAATAAGAAGTGTATAATGACCCATAATATTCTCAAAACACACCTATTCAGATCTGCTTTTAACCAGTGATTAGTGATTAGTGTCTTGTAATTGTCCTGTATTATTATGTATTTTACAATGTACTGCTTTTATATTTCCTGTATTATACATTATTACTTTAAACTGTTTTATTTTTTCATTTTTTATCCTGTAAAGCGTCTTTGAGTGCTGTGAAAAGCGCTATACTAAATAAAATGTATTATTATTATTATTATTATTATTATTATTATTATTATTATAATAAGTGTGTAATGACCCATAATAAGAAGTGTATAATGACCCATAATAAGAAGTGTATAATGACCCATAATAAGAAGTGTGTAATGACCCATAATAAGAAGTGTATAATGACCCATAATAAGAAGTGTAAAATGACCCATAATAAGAAGTGTGTAATGACCCATAATAAGAAGTGTGTAATGACCCATAATAAGAAGTGTGTAATGACCCATAATAAGAAGTGTATAATGACCCATAATAAGAAGTGTATAATGAACCATAATAAGAAGTGTGTAATGACCCATAATAAGAAGTGTATAATGACCCATAATAAGAAGTGTATAATGACCAATAATAAGAAGTGTATAATGACCCAAAATAAGAAGTGTATAATGACCCATAATAAGAAGTGTGTAATGACCCATAATAAGAAGTTTATAATGACCTATAATAAGAAGTGTGTAATGACCCATAATAAGAAGTGTATAATGACCCATAATAAAAAGTGTATAATGACCCATAATAAAAAGTGTATAATGACCCAAAATAAGAAGTGTATAATGACCCATAATAAGAAGTGTGTAATGACCCATAATAAAAAGTGTGTAATGACCCATAATAAAAAGTGTATAATGACCCATAATAAGAAGTGTATAATGACCCATAATAAAAAGGGTATAATGACCAATAATAAGAAGTGTATAATGACCCAAAATAAGAAGTGTATAATGACCCATAATAAGAAGTGTGTAATGACCCATAATAAGAAGTTTATAATGACCTATAATAAGAAGTGTGTAATGACCCATAATAAGAAGTGTATAATGACCCATAATAAAAAGTGTATAATGACCCATAATAAAAAGTGTATAATGACCCAAAATAAGAAGTGTATAATGACCCATAATAAGAAGTGTGTAATGACCCATAATAAAAAGTGTGTAATGACCCATAATAAAAAGTGTATAATGACCCACAATAAGAAGTGTATAATGACCCATAATAAGAAGTGTGTAATGACCCATAATAAAAAGTGTATAATGACCCAAAATAAGAAGTGTATAATGACCCATAATAAGAAGTGTGTAATGACCCATAATAAGAAGTTTATAATGACCTATAATAAGAAGTGTATAATGACCCATAATAAAAAGTGTATAATGACCCATAATAAGCAGTGTGTAATGACCCATAATAAGAAGTGTGTAATGACCCATAATAAGAAGTTTATAATGACCTATAATAAGAAGTGTGTAATGACCCATAACAAGAAGTGTATAATGACCCATAATAAGAATATTGCCAATTTTTTTGTTGTTCTTGTAAAAAAGGCAGCTCAGTTGGCAGAAATATTTTTGCATAATTAGACAATATTTAAGTCAACATAATTTGCGATTACATGGAGTGCATATATTTTTATTCTCCCAAAGTAGAAATAAATAAAACATTTAGTAAGAAAAGTTACAGTACTTTATTGATACATGTTATTTACAGGCCAAATAAAATGAGGTGGTGGGCCACATCTGGCCCCCGGGCCTTGACTTGGACACCTGTGGTTTTATTTCCCAAAGTGGATCATTTTAGTACATTTTTTGTCTGTTTGTTTGTTTATAATTTAGCTGTTAGCGAAGAAAATTCCACAGATTAGCCGCACCTTTGTATCAGCCGCAGGTTACCAAGCTTAGGGAAAAAGTTGCGCCTTGTTGTCCAGGGAATACGTCACTGCCTCCTTTATTTCACAATTATCATCAAACGGGGTCTCCAAGTCCCAGTGGGCAGCTGAAAGTCCGCCTGAACGCTTTTGAAAATACCTTGAAAAGCGTGAGTGGACTTCATGTTGCTGTGCGTAGTGAAATAAAGCCTGTAAAAATGAATAAAGCGTGTAGAAATCCAAAGTAGTTGAAAGACTGCAAGAGAGTCCCACTCATCAGCACACAGATGGCCCACAAAGCTTTTTCTCACGTTTGTTGTCATACAAATTCTATTTTATACAACTTTTTTCACCATGTACCACCTCAGAAAACAATTGGCTTTTCAACTACCACCATAATGACCAATATTTAAATACAGTAGCGTAGTAGGCCTAAGTAGTCATTAAAAACAAGGCAGAGGTTTTATTTAAGAATTATATTGAATATTTTCAGCCACTGTAACATAACACACAATTTGAACAGTAACACTGTGTTGGAGTATTTCATTAAGTGATTTTTTAGATGGAGCCCGTGTGCCACAGTTTGAGAATCACTGCGTTATACTGTACATACTGTATGGGTGACTGAAGTTTTAGGAACACCACAACTGTTTTTAACCCCCCCTTAAAGGTTCCTGCAGGAACTTTCCAAACTCCCACAGAGTGACTAAATACCAAATTAGTTCTTGTTGGAACTTTAAATAGTTTTTGGTGGAAACGCAAGGCGGGTATTTTATTTACCAGGATTAATAGGAAACTTCATGCTGTGGAAAAGTGTGTTTAGTTACGTTGCATACCGCCACCTACTGTACAGAGTTGTACATTCACAGAAAGTCCTATTATGATATATATATATATATATATATATATATGTATGTATGTATGTATGTATGTATATATATGTATATGTATATATACATATATAGGTATATGTATATTTATACATATACATACAAATATATATATATATATATATATATATATATATATATATATATATATATATATATATATATATATATATATGTCTTAACAAGGTTATCCAAAAAATAGTGCTCGATACCGTAGTAGAGCGCAATAAAATCTCCTGATGATTGAGGGAACCCCCTCATAAAACAGGCCTGTAGAGATGAAGTAGTCTTGTGATTTTTTTCCCACACATACATATATATATATATATATATATTTGTGTATATGTATATATATGTATATATGTGTGTATATGTATATATGTGTGTATATGTATATATATGTATGTGTATATATGTATATATATATGAATGTATATATAGTATATATATTGTATATATGTTGTATATATGTATGTATATATATATATATATATATGTGTATATATGTATGCATGCATATACATATATATATATATGTGTGTGTGTATATACTGTATATATGTATGTATATATATTTATGTATGTGTATATATATGTATGTATGCATATACATATATATATGTGTGTGTATATACTGTATATATATATACATGTATAAAGGTTATATATGTGTATATATACACTTATATATATGTGTAATGCACATCTATACACATATATATACACGTATATACATGTACACATTGTGTATATGTATATACGTGTATATATATGTGTATATATTTATATGACTATGTATGTTTGTATATATATGTGTATATATTTATATGAATGTATGTATGTTTGTATATTCATGTGTATATATTTATATGTATGTTAGTATATATATATATATGTGTATATATTTGTGGATGTGTCATGGTGACGGACGTTGTTGTTGTGGTCTTGCAGGATGAGTTCCATCCGTTCATCGAGGCTCTGCTGCCGCACGTGCGCGCCTTCGCCTACACGTGGTTCAACCTGCAGGCCAGGAAGAGGAAGTACTTCAAGAAGCACGAGAAGAGGATGTCCAAGGAGGAGGAGCGCGCCGTCAAGGACGAGCTGCTGGGCGAGAAGCCCGAGGTCAAGCAGAAGTGGGCGTCCCGCCTCCTGGCCAAACTGCGCAAGGACATCCGGCCCGAGTTCCGCGAGGACTTCGTGCTGACGGTGACGGCCAAGAAGGCGCCATGCTGCGTGCTGTCCAACCCCGACCAGAAGGGCAAGATGCGGCGCATCGACTGCCTGCGTCAGGCGGACAAGGTGTGGCGCCTGGACCTGGTCATGGTCATCCTCTTCAAGGGAATCCCTCTGGAAAGTACGGACGGCGAGCGCCTGGTCAAGTCGCCGCAGTGCGCCAACCCCAGCCTGTGTGTGCAGCCGCACCACATCGGTGTCTCCGTCAAAGAGCTGGACCTCTACCTGGCCTACTTCGTGCACGCAGGTGAGTCAGTCAACGAAACCTCACCAGGTTTTGCAATGTGTTCAACAGGTCTCGGGGCTCAGGCAGGGGTGTCCAAACTTTTTCCAGAAAAATCGAAGTATGCGGGCGCCAATTTTATATATTCTATTTTGAAAGACAAAATTATACATGTACCTTTTGAAAGGACGAAAAACTACCTGCATGTCAGCAAAATATAAAGTTAATGATGATGAAGTAAGACGGAGGTAGGTTCAAGTGAGCAAATCTAGTGCTCCTTTTCTCCTATTGCAAACCTCCCCTGAGCTCATTGGACACAAACATCCTTTGACACTTCCTCCTCCTCTCAGAGGAAGACTATTTGCACCCAATGTTCTGCAAAAAGACACATCAAACCTTATCAGCCACCTCAACCGCCAGCATCGCTGTGACGGGCGTTTCCAAAGCCTACCTAGGCTATGATGGGCTGGGCCCGTAAAACGGTATCAACATACAGTGGTGGTCAAAAGTGTACGTACACGTGTAAAGAACATCATGTCTGGACTTTACAATCATTATTATGTTTTTGTGATGTAGTGATTGGAGCACATACTTGTTGCATTCATGAAGTTTGCTTCTTTGATGAATTTATTATGGCTCTACTGAAAATGTGAGGGTGAAAAGTATACATACAGCAATGTTAATATTTGCTTACATGTCCCTTGGCAAGTTGACCTGCAATAAGGCGCTTTTGGTAGCCATCCACAAGCTTCTGCTTGACCACTTGACCACTAAATTGCTGCAGTTCAGCTAAATGTGTTGCTTTTCTGACATGGACTTGTTTCTTCAACATTGTCCACACCTTTAAGTCCGGACTTTGGGAAGAAAACCTTCATTCTAGCCTGATTTAGCCATTCCTTGACCACTTTTGAGGTGTGTTTGGGGTCATTGTCCTGTTGGAACACCCAACTGCGCCCAAGACCCAACCTCCGGGCTGATGATTTTAGCTTGTCCTGAACAATTTGGAGCTAATCCTCCTTTTTCATTGTCCCATTTAAAGCAGCAGTTCCATTGGCAGCAAAACAGGCCCAGAGCATAATACTACCACCACCATGCTTGATGGTAGGGATGGTGTTCCTGGGATTAAAGGCCTCACCTTTTCTCCTCCAAACATATTGCTGGGTATTGTGGCCAAACAGCTCCATTTTTGTTTCATGTGACATCACATGGACAAAGATAAGACCTTCTGGAGGAAAGTTCTGTGGTCAGACGAAACAAAAAGTGTATGTAAACTTTTGACCAGGACTGTATATCGCCATAGACACACAATGGACATCAACACTAATAGCAGCCAATAACAGATTTGACTTACAGTTGTGTCCGTGTCACAATCCATGACTCAGCTGCTGATGGCATCATAGCAGTACAAATTAAATGTCTTCTGCTCACTATCTACACACGTTACATGTTAAAACCACTTTACATGTTTAAACCACTTTACATGTTAAAGCCACTTTACATGTTAAAACCACTTTACATGTTTAAACCACTTTACATGTTAAAGCCACTTTACATGTTAAAACCACTTTACATGTTTAAACCACTTTACATGTTAAAACCACTTTACATGTTAAAACCATGTTACATGTTAAAACCACTTTACATGTTAAAACCACTTTACATGTTAAAACCATGTTACATGTTACAACCACTTGACATGTTAAAACCATGTTACATGTTAAAACCACTTTACATGTTAAAACCACATTACATGTTAAAACCACTTTACATGTTAAAACCACTTTACATGTTAAAACCACTTTACATGTTAAAACCACTTTACATGTTAAAACCACTTTACATGTTTAAACCACTTTACATGTTTAAACCACATTACATGTTAAAACCACTTTACATGTTAAAACCACTTTACATGTTAAAACCACTTTACATGTTAAAACCACTTTACATATTAAAACCACGTTACATGTTAAAACCACTTTACATGTTAAAACCACTTTACATGTTAAAACCACTTTACATGTTAAAACCATGTTACATGTTAAAACCACTTTACATGTTAAAACCACTTTACATGTTAAAACCACTTTACATGTTTAAACCACTTTACATGTTAAAACCACGTTACATGTTTAAACCACTTTACATGTTAAAACCACGTTACATGTTAAAACCACTTTACATGTTAAAACCATGTTACATGTTAAAACCACTTTACATGTTAAAACCACTTTACATGTTTAAACCACTTTACATGTTAAAACCACTTTACATGTTTAAACCACTTTACATGTTAAAATCACTTTACATGTTTAAACCACTTTACATGTTAAAGCCACTTTACATGTTAAAACCACTTTACATGTTTAAACCACTTTACATGTTAAAACCACTTTACATGTTAAAACCACTTTACATGTTAAAACCACTTTACATGTTTAAACCACTTTACATGTTTAAACCACATTACATGTTAAAACCACTTTACATGTTAAAACCACTTTACATATTAAAACCACGTTACATGTTAAAACCACTTTACATGTTAAAACCACTTTACATGTTAAAACCACTTTACATGTTAAAACCATGTTACATGTTAAAACCACTTTACATGTTAAAACCACTTTACATGTTAAAACCACTTTACATGTTTAAACCACTTTACATGTTAAAACCACGTTACATGTTTAAACCACTTTACATGTTAAAACCACGTTACATGTTAAAACCACTTTACATGTTAAAACCATGTTACATGTTAAAACCACTTTACATGTTAAAACCACTTTACATGTTTAAACCACTTTACATGTTAAAACCACTTTACATGTTAAAATCACTTTACATGTTTAAACCACTTTACATGTTAAAGCCACTTTACATGTTAAAACCACTTTACATGTTTAAACCACTTTACATGTTAAAACCACTTTACATGTTAAAACCATGTTACATGTTAAAACCACTTTACATGTTAAAACCACTTTACATGTTAAAACCACTTTACATGTTAAAACCATGTTACATGTTAAAACCACTTTACATGTTAAAACCACATTACATGTTAAAACCACTTTACATGTTAAAACCACTTTACATGTTAAAACCACTTTACATGTTAAAACCACTTTACATGTTAAAACCACTTTACATGTTTAAACCACTTTACATGTTAAAACCACGTTACATGTTTAAACCACTTTACATGTTAAAACCACGTTACATGTTAAAACCACTTTACATGTTAAAACCATGTTACATGTTAAAACCACTTTACATGTTAAAACCACTTTACATGTTTAAACCACTTTACATGTTAAAACCACGTTACATGTTTAAACCACTTTACATGTTAAAACCACGTTACATGTTAAAACCACTTTACATGTTAAAACCATGTTACATGTTAAAACCACTTTACATGTTAAAACCACTTTACATGTTTAAACCACTTTACATGTTAAAACCACTTTACATGTTAAAATCACTTTACATGTTTAAACCACTTTACATGTTAAAGCCACTTTACATGTTAAAACCACTTTACATGTTAAAACCACTTTACATGTTAAAACCATGTTACATGTTAAAACCACTTTACATGTTAAAACCACTTTACATGTTAAAACATGATACATGTTACAACCACTTGACATGTTAAAACCATGTTACATGTTAAAACCACTTTACATGTTAAAACCACATTACATGTTAAAACCACTTTACATGTTAAAACCACTTTACATGTTAAAACCACTTTACATGTTAAAACCACTTTACATGTTAAAACCACTTTACATGTTTAAACCACTTTACATGTTTAAACCACATTACATGTTAAAACCACTTTACATGTTAAAACCACTTTACATGTTAAAACCACTTTACATATTAAAACCACGTTACATGTTAAAACCACTTTACATGTTAAAACCACTTTACATGTTAAAACCACTTTACATGTTAAAACCATGTTACATGTTAAAACCACTTTACATGTTAAAACCACTTTACATGTTAAAACCACTTTACATGTTTAAACCACTTTACATGTTAAAACCACGTTACATGTTTAAACCACTTTACATGTTAAAACCACGTTACATGTTAAAACCACTTTACATGTTAAAACCATGTTACATGTTAAAACCACTTTACATGTTAAAACCACTTTACATGTTTAAACCACTTTACATGTTAAAACCACTTTACATGTTTAAACCACTTTACATGTTAAAACCACGTTACATGTTAAAACCACTTTACATGTTAAAACCATTTTACATGTTTAAACCACTTTACATGTTAAAACCACTTTACATGTTAAAACCACGTTACATGTTAAAACCACGTTACATGTTAAAACCATGTTACATGTTAAAACCACTTTACATGTTAAAACCACTTTACATGTTAAAACCACTTTACATGTTAAAACCACGTTACATGTTAAAACCACTTTACATGTTAAAACCACTTTACATGTTAAAACCACTTTACATGTTTAAACCACTTTACATGTTAAAACCACGTTACATGTTTAAACCACTTTACATGTTAAAACCACGTTACATGTTAAAACCACTTTACATGTTAAAACCACTTTACATGTTAAAACCACTTTACATGTTAAAACCACTTTACATGTTAAAACCACGTTACATGTTAAAACCACTTTACATGTTAAAACCACTTTACATGTTAAAACCACTTTACATGTTAAAACCACTTTACATGTTAAAACCACTTTACATGTTAAAACCACTTTACATGTTAAAACCACTTTACATGTTTAAACCACTTTACATGTTAAAACCACGTTACATGTTAAAACCACTTTACATGTTAAAACCACTTTACATGTTTAAACCACTTTACATGTTAAAACCACGTTACATGTTAAAACCACTTTACATGTTAAAACCACTTTACATGTTAAAACCAACCACTTTACATGTTAAAACCACTTTACATGTTAAAACCAACCACTTTACATGTTAAAACCACTTTACATGTTAAAACCACGTTACATGTTAAAACCACTTTACATGTTAAAACCACTTTACATGTTAAAACCACTTTAGATGTTAAAACCACTTTACATGTTAAAACCACTTTACATGTTAAAACCACGTTACATGTTAAAACCACTTTACATGTTAAAACCACTTTACATGTTAAAACCACTTTACATGTTAAAACCACGTTACATGTTAAAACCACTTTACATGTTAAAACCACTTTACACGTTTAAACCACATTACATGTTAAAACCACTTTACATGTTAAAACCACGTTACATGTTAAAACCACTTTACATGTTAAAACCACTTTACATGTTAAAACCACTTTACATGTTAAAACCACTTTACATGTTAAAACCACTTTACATGTTTAAACCACTTTACATGTTAAAGCCACTTTACATGTTAAAACCACTTTACATGTTTAAACCACTTTACATGTTAAAGCCACTTTACATGTTAAAACCACTTTACATGTTTAAACCACTTTACATGTTAAAACCACTTTACATGTTAAAACCATGTTACATGTTAAAACCACTTTACATGTTAAAACCACTTTACATGTTAAAACCATGTTACATGTTACAACCACTTGACATGTTAAAACCATGTTACATGTTAAAACCACTTTACATGTTAAAACCACATTACATGTTAAAACCACTTTACATGTTAAAACCACTTTACATGTTAAAACCACTTTACATGTTAAAACCACTTTACATGTTAAAACCACTTTACATGTTTAAACCACTTTACATGTTTAAACCACATTACATGTTAAAACCACTTTACATGTTAAAACCACTTTACATGTTAAAACCACTTTACATATTAAAACCACGTTACATGTTAAAACCACTTTACATGTTAAAACCACTTTACATGTTAAAACCATGTTACATGTTAAAACCACTTTACATGTTAAAACCACTTTACATGTTAAAACCACTTTACATGTTTAAACCACTTTACATGTTAAAACCACGTTACATGTTTAAACCACTTTACATGTTAAAACCACGTTACATGTTAAAACCACTTTACATGTTAAAACCATGTTACATGTTAAAACCACTTTACATGTTAAAACCACTTTACATGTTTAAACCACTTTACATGTTAAAACCACTTTACATGTTTAAACCACTTTACATGTTAAAATCACTTTACATGTTTAAACCACTTTACATGTTAAAGCCACTTTACATGTTAAAACCACTTTACATGTTTAAACCACTTTACATGTTAAAACCACTTTACATGTTAAAACCACTTTACATGTTAAAACCACTTTACATGTTTAAACCACTTTACATGTTTAAACCACATTACATGTTAAAACCACTTTACATGTTAAAACCACTTTACATATTAAAACCACGTTACATGTTAAAACCACTTTACATGTTAAAACCACTTTACATGTTAAAACCACTTTACATGTTAAAACCATGTTACATGTTAAAACCACTTTACATGTTAAAACCACTTTACATGTTAAAACCACTTTACATGTTTAAACCACTTTACATGTTAAAACCACGTTACATGTTTAAACCACTTTACATGTTAAAACCACGTTACATGTTAAAACCACTTTACATGTTAAAACCATGTTACATGTTAAAACCACTTTACATGTTAAAACCACTTTACATGTTTAAACCACTTTACATGTTAAAACCACTTTACATGTTAAAATCACTTTACATGTTTAAACCACTTTACATGTTAAAGCCACTTTACATGTTAAAACCACTTTACATGTTTAAACCACTTTACATGTTAAAACCACTTTACATGTTAAAACCATGTTACATGTTAAAACCACTTTACATGTTAAAACCACTTTACATGTTAAAACCACTTTACATGTTAAAACCACTTTACATGTTAAAACCATGTTACATGTTAAAACCACTTTACATGTTAAAACCACATTACATGTTAAAACCACTTTACATGTTAAAACCACTTTACATGTTAAAACCACTTTACATGTTAAAACCACTTTACATGTTAAAACCACTTTACATGTTAAAACCACTTTACATGTTAAAACCACGTTACATGTTTAAACCACTTTACATGTTAAAACCACGTTACATGTTAAAACCACTTTACATGTTAAAACCATGTTACATGTTAAAACCACTTTACATGTTAAAACCACTTTACATGTTTAAACCACTTTACATGTTAAAACCACGTTACATGTTTAAACCACTTTACATGTTAAAACCACGTTACATGTTAAAACCACTTTACATGTTAAAACCATGTTACATGTTAAAACCACTTTACATGTTAAAACCACTTTACATGTTTAAACCACTTTACATGTTAAAACCACTTTACATGTTAAAATCACTTTACATGTTTAAACCACTTTACATGTTAAAGCCACTTTACATGTTAAAACCACTTTACATGTTAAAACCACTTTACATGTTAAAACCATGTTACATGTTAAAACCACTTTACATGTTAAAACCACTTTACATGTTAAAACATGATACATGTTACAACCACTTGACATGTTAAAACCATGTTACATGTTAAAACCACTTTACATGTTAAAACCACATTACATGTTAAAACCACTTTACATGTTAAAACCACTTTACATGTTAAAACCACTTTACATGTTAAAACCACTTTACATGTTAAAACCACTTTACATGTTTAAACCACTTTACATGTTTAAACCACATTACATGTTAAAACCACTTTACATGTTAAAACCACTTTACATGTTAAAACCACTTTACATATTAAAACCACGTTACATGTTAAAACCACTTTACATGTTAAAACCACTTTACATGTTAAAACCACTTTACATGTTAAAACCATGTTACATGTTAAAACCACTTTACATGTTAAAACCACTTTACATGTTAAAACCACTTTACATGTTTAAACCACTTTACATGTTAAAACCACGTTACATGTTTAAACCACTTTACATGTTAAAACCACGTTACATGTTAAAACCACTTTACATGTTAAAACCATGTTACATGTTAAAACCACTTTACATGTTAAAACCACTTTACATGTTTAAACCACTTTACATGTTAAAACCACTTTACATGTTTAAACCACTTTACATGTTAAAACCACGTTACATGTTAAAACCACTTTACATGTTAAAACCATTTTACATGTTTAAACCACTTTACATGTTAAAACCACTTTACATGTTAAAACCACGTTACATGTTAAAACCACGTTACATGTTAAAACCATGTTACATGTTAAAACCACTTTACATGTTAAAACCACTTTACATGTTAAAACCACTTTACATGTTAAAACCACTTTACATGTTAAAACCAACCACTTTACATGTTAAAACCACTTTACATGTTAAAACCAACCACTTTACATGTTAAAACCATGTTACATGTTAAAGCCACTTTACATGTTAAAACCACTTTACATGTTAAAACCACTTTACATGTTAAAACCACTTTACATGTTAAAACCACTTTAGATGTTAAAACCACTTTACATGTTAAAACCACTTTACATGTTAAAACCACGTTACATGTTAAAACCACTTTACATGTTAAAACCACTTTACACGTTTAAACCACATTACATGTTAAAACCACTTTACATGTTAAAACCACGTTACATGTTAAAACCACTTTACATGTTAAAACCACTTTACATGTTAAAACCACTATACATGTTAAAACCACTTTACATGTTAAAACCATGTTACATGTTAAAGCCACTTTACATGTTAAAACCACGTTACATGTTAAAACCACTTTACATGTTAAAACCACTTTACATGTTAAAACCACTTTACATGTTTAAACCACTTTACATGTTAAAACCACTTTACATGTTTAAACCACTTTACATGTTAAAACCACGTTACATGTTAAAACCACTTTACATGTTAAAACCATTTTACATGTTTAAACCACTTTACATGTTAAAACCACTTTACATGTTAAAACCACGTTACATGTTAAAACCACGTTACATGTTAAAACCATGTTACATGTTAAAACCACTTTACATGTTAAAACCACTTTACATGTTAAAACCACTTTACATGTTAAAACCACGTTACATGTTAAAACCACTTTACATGTTAAAACCACTTTACATGTTAAAACCACTTTACATGTTAAAACCACTTTACATGTTTAAACCACTTTACATGTTAAAACCACGTTACATGTTTAAACCACTTTACATGTTAAAACCACGTTACATGTTAAAACCACTTTACATGTTAAAACCACTTTACATGTTAAAACCACTTTACATGTTAAAACCACTTTACATGTTTAAACCACTTTACATGTTAAAACCACGTTACATGTTTAAACCACTTTACATGTTAAAACCACGTTACATGTTTAAACCACTTTACATGTTAAAACCACTTTACATGTTAAAACCACTTTACATGTTAAAACCACTTTACATGTTAAAACCATGTTACATGTTAAAACCACTTTACATGTTTAAACCACTTTACATGTTAAAACCACGTTACATGTTAAAACCACTTTACATGTTAAAACCACTTTACATGTTTAAACCACTTTACATGTTAAAACCACGTTACATGTTAAAACCACTTTACATGTTAAAACCACTTTACATGTTAAAACCATGTTACATGTTAAAGCCACTTTACATGTTAAAACCACTTTACATGTTAAAACCACTTTACATGTTAAAACCACTTTACATGTTAAAACCACTTTACATGTTAAAACCACTTTACATGTTAAAACCACTTTACATGTTAAAACCACTTTACATGTTTAAACCACTTTACATGTTAAAACGACGTTACATGTTAAAACCACTTTACATGTTAAAACCACTTTACATGTTAAAACCACTTTACATGTTAAAACCACTTTACATGTTAAAACCACTTTACATGTTAAAACCATGTTACATGTTAAAGCCACTTTACATGTTAAAACCACTTTACATGTTAAAACCACTTTACATGTTAAAACCACTTTACATGTTAAAACCACTTTAGATGTTAAAACCACTTTACATGTTAAAACCACTTTACATGTTAAAACCACTTTACATGTTAAAACCACGTTACATGTTAAAACCACTTTACATGTTAAAACCACTTTACACGTTTAAACCACATTACATGTTAAAACCACTTTACATGTTAAAACCACGTTACATGTTAAAACCACTTTACATGTTAAAACCACTTTACATGTTAAAACCACTTTAGATGTTAAAACCACGTTACATGTTAAAACCACTTTACATGTTAAAACCACTTTACATGTTAAAACCACTTTACATGTTAAAACCATGTTACATGTTAAAGCCACTTTACATGTTAAAACCACGTTACATGTTAAAACCACTTTACATGTTAAAACCATGTTACATGTTAAAACCACTTTACATGTTAAAACCACTTTACATGTTAAAACCACTTTACATGTTAAAACTACGTTACATGTTAAAACCACGTTACATGTTAAAACCACTTTACATGTTAAAACCACGTTACATGTTAAAACCACTTTACATGTTAAAACTACGTTACATGTTAAAACCACTTTACATGTTAAAACCACTTTACATGTTAAAACCACTTTACATGTTAAAACCACTTTACATGTTAAAACTACGTTACATGTTAAAACCACTTTACATGTTAAAACCACTTTACATGTTAAAACCACTTTACATGTTAAAACCACACATTTGGGTTTTAGCGGTGACTTCCTTATCTAGTAAGGAAACACTGGTTCATAACTCATCCCCATCCCTCGTTTAATGTACGCCAATAAAGAGTTGAGATTGGATATATTGCCAATTAGTCCCACCCATCGACAAGACAAAGTTAAATATGATTGGATTTTGTTTTGGTCAACATTTTTGTTTAACTCACATATTAGTTACTTCTTGTATCGTCTTAGTCAACGAACCTTTGTTTTGATCACTGATCATCTTATTTTTACCTTCTGCGATGCAAACAAACTAAAATGAAATAAACTGCTTCAACCGGGACTCCACTGATAAATAACACATTTGGTAAGTTGGAAATCATTTTACTGTATTTATGGGCAAGCAATAATAAGGTTATGCGTCAACTTTTTTCTTATAAAATTGGGAACAATTTCTTATATTCTTTCTGTTTCTGTAATATTGCAATATTGTTTCGTAAAATTTTTACTTTTTTATGTAAAATTATTACTTTTTCATGCAAAATGGTGACATTTGTCACATAAAATTCTGACTTTTATCACAATATTGCCAATTTTTGTATTGTTCTTGTAAAACATTTTTTGAGTAAAATTATGACTTTTGTCATAATTTTGCCAAGTAAAATTTAGATTATTATTATAATATTGCCAACATTTTAAAGTTTTATTATAAAATTGTGACTTCTGTCGAGTAAAATTACGACTCTTTTCATAACATTGCCAAAATGTTAAGCTTTTCTGTTATTGAGTAAAATTTCAACTTCTATCATAATATTGCACAAATGTTCACTTTTTCTTGTAAAATTTTGACTTGCGTTGAGTAAAATGACAACTTTTATTATAATACTGACAAAATTCTAAGTTTTTCTTGTGAAATTGTGACCTTTTTCTTGTGAAATTCCAAAGAGGTAGGCATTTTTCTCAGGTCTCAAGAAGGTAACAAATACAAGAATGTGTGTGTGTGTGTGTGTGTGTGTGTGTGTGTGTGTGTGTGTGTGTGTGTGTGTTAGTGAGTGAGGCAAGCTTGGAGTCAGAGGTCACGCCATAACCCCTGACCCCTCTGATTTAGGAGCTGACTGAGGGTGACATACAACGCGTGCTGGAAGGTCAGAGGTCGAGACCTCTATAATGTGACCGTTTGAGTGTCTCACCCCTCATTAGCACACACACACACACACACACACACACACACACACACACACACACACACACACAGACGCACAGCACAGAAGAAAAGGTGTGAAAGGTCAAGTGCTGGTCACTGGTGTAATAATAAAGAGGTTCATGATATTTATTGTTGGTGAGCTCACTGCTTGCCGCCAAGATGGAGTCCTGTGTGTAGTTTGCCACCAAGATGGAGTCCTGTGTGTAGTTTGCCACCAAGATGGAGTCCTGTGTGTAGTTTGCCGCCAAGATGGAGTCCTGTGTGTAGTTTGCCACCAAGATGGAGTCATGTGTGTAGTTTGCCACCAAGATGGAGTCCTGTGTGTAGTTTGCCACCAAGATGGATTCATGTGTGTAGTTTGCCACCAAGATGGAGTCCTGTGTGTAGTTTGCCACCAAGATGGAGTCATGTGTGTAGTTTGCCACCAAGATGGAGTCCTGTGTGTAGTTTGCCACCAAGATGGAGTCATGTGTGTAGTTTGCCACCAAGATGGAGTCCTGTGTGTGTAGTTTGCCGCCAAGATGGAGTCCTGTGTGTAGTTTGCCACCAAGATGGAGTCATGTGTGTAGTTTGCCACCAAGATGGAGTCCTGTGTGTAGTTTGCCACCAAGATGGAGTCCTGTGTGTAGTTTGCCGCCAAGATGGAGTCCTGTGTGTAGTTTGCCACCAAGATGGAGTCATGTGTGTAGTTTGCCACCAAGATGGAGTCCTGTGTGTGTAGTTTGCCGCCAAGATGGAGTCCTGTGTGTAGTTTGCCACCAAGATGGAGTCCTGTGTGTAGTTTGCCACCAAGATGGAGTCCTGTGTGTGTAGTTTGCCACCAAGATGGAGTCCTGTGTGTAGTTTGCCACCAAGATGGAGTCCTGTGTGTAGTTTGCCACCAAGATGGAGTCCTGTGTGTAGTTTGCCACCAAGATGGAGTCCTGTGTGTAGTTTGCCGCCAAGATGGAGTCCTGTGTGTAGTTTGCCACCAAAATGGAGTCCTGTGTGTAGTTTGCCGCCAAGATGGAGTCCTGTGTGTAGTTTGCCACCAAGATGGAGTCCTGTGTGTAGTTTGCCGCCAAGATGGAGTCCTGTGTGTAGTTTGCCACCCAGATGGAGTCCTGTGTGTAGTTTGCCGCCAAGATGGAGTCCTGTGTGTAGTTTGCCGCCAAGATGGAGTCATGTGTGTAGTTTGCCACCAAGATGGAGTCCTGTGTGTAGTTTGCCAACAAGATGGAGTCCTGTGTGTAGTTTGCCGCCAAGATGGAGTCATGTGTGTAGTTTGCCACCAAGATGGAGTCCTGTGTGTAGTTTGCCACCAAGATGGAGTCCTGTGTGTGTAGTTTGCCACCAAGATGGAGTCCTGTGTGTAGTTTGCCACCAAGATGGAGTCCTGTGTGTAGTTTGCCACCAAGATGGAGTCCTGTGTGTAGTTTGCCACCAAGATGGAGTCCTGTGTGTAGTTTGCCGCCAAGATGGAGTCCTGTGTGTAGTTTGCCACCAAAATGGAGTCCTGTGTGTAGTTTGCCGCCAAGATGGAGTCCTGTGTGTAGTTTGCCACCAAGATGGAGTCCTGTGTGTAGTTTGCCGCCAAGATGGAGTCCTGTGTGTAGTTTGCCGCCAAGATGGAGTCATGTGTGTAGTTTGCCACCAAGATGGAGTCCTGTGTGTAGTTTGCCGCCAAGATGGAGTCATGTGTGTAGTTTGCCACCAAGATGGAGTCCTGTGTGTAGTTTGCCAACAAGATGGAGTCCTGTGTGTAGTTTGGGACGACTGGTCACGGCTAACGAGAGTAAATCTCGTTAAGAGCTCAGAGGGGCGCTGGATCTCTCAGACACACACACAAACAAACACACACACACACACACACACTGGGGGTCATGTCAGGTGACAGGTATTCTGACAACATTCTAGAACATTCTAGATGTCACAGGATGAGCTCCTCTGTGGTGTTTGTGTGTATGTTTTGCACTTAAAAAACAACAAGGCTGCCACCATGTAGCGACGCATTGACGGCATTGTGGTGCACACACACACACACACACACACACACACACACACGCACACACACACACACACACACATTCTTGTATTTGTTACCTTCTTGAGACCTCCGAAAAATAATTTTATGATAAAAGTTGGAATTTTACCCAATAACAGTCGCAATTGTACAAGAAAAGCTTAACAATTTGGCAATTTCATGAAAAGAGTCGTTATTTTACTCGACAAAAGTCACAATATTATAATAAAACTTTAAAATATTGGCAATATTATAATAATAATCAGAATTTTACTTGGCAAAATGATGACAAAAGTCATCATTTTACTCAACAAATGTTTTACAAGAACAACAACAAAAATTGGCAATATTGTGATAAAAGTCATAATTTTAAATGACAAACGTCACCATTTTGCATGAAAAAGTTATAATTGTTATCATTTTACGAGAAAATATTGCAATATTACAGAAACAGAAAGAATATGAGAAATTGTTCCCAATTTGTAAGAAAAAAGTTGACACATTTTGAGAAAAAGACTGATTTGATTTTATTGTATTTATTTATTTTTGTTTGTAATTGTTTTTTAATCTTCATTATTTACTTGAAGTTATTACAGTATGTCTCTATATACATTAAAACATTTTTTTTTTTTAATACATTTTGGCCATAGGGGGCGCATTTCAATTTCTTACCCACACTTAAAGTTAAAGTTAAAGTAGCAATGATAGTCACACACACACTAGGTGTGGTGAAATATGTCCTCTGCATTTGACCCATCCCCTTGTTCACCCCGTGGGAGGTGAGGGGAGCAGTGAGCAGCAGCGGTGCTGCGCCCGGGAATCATTTTTGGTGATTTAACCCCCAATTCCAAGCCTTGATGCTGAGTGCCAAGCAGGGAAGTAATGGCTCCCATTTTTATAGTCTTTGGTATGACTCGGCCGGGGTTTGAACTCTAGCCACTAGGCCACTTGTTATTTCATATGTTGACCAGAGGGGGAGCACTTTTAAAAGCGACAATGATAACAATCCCTCCTCTTTGGGACCACCCTCATGTTGATAGATGTCACCACAAATGAGACATTGTCTATTAGATGCAATGTTATTGATTTATGTCATCACTTGTTCACACCTCCTCATATGGAAGATCATTTTCCTTCTTCATGTCTCAAGAAAGCTAGAAATACAAGAACACACACACACACACACACTGAGCTACATGTCTATTCATCAGGTGTCACACAGACACAACAACAAGCTGTCTGTGTGTTGTTGTTAGCACACAAAGCTGCCTTCACAATAAAAGTGTATTTCCTCTGAATGGGGGAGGGGGGGAGCAGTGTATTGATGAGAAACGCACACAACTCTTTGGCGCCGGTCCAGGAGGTGAAAGACACAAAGACCTGCTTGTTGTGTTGTTGTGTTGCGCAGCTGCCGGTCACATGTTCGCTCTTAATTATTGACAAGTCAACAATTAGTCGAGCTGCCAACTGAATTATTCACGTCTTTCTCTCGCCCCGCCGCTCGGAGGCGCTGCCAGCGACCACGGTCAGGCGGACTCACTTCTTGACTACGGAGCGGAAGAGGAAACAAATGGCAGAAAAAGTCATCACAAATGTGCTACTTTGTGTGCTTTTTAGCTGTTTTTGTAGCCTTTTTGCAGCATTTGTTTGTTTTTGCTAGCTCGATGTGAGTGCTGAGAAAGCATGTGTGGTTTAAAACATTCAGGAAGTAGCCACAGCGTTGTCGACACTGTCCTCCCCCCGCTCTCACTTGGACGTTCATAACTTTCCGTTTGAATGAAGAATTAAACATAATCTTCTAGAACAGGGCTGTCCAAACTCTTTGACTGGGAGGCCACATTGGAGCCACATTGGGGCCACATTGGGGCCACATTGGGGCCACATTGGGCTTCAAGAATTTGGCTGACTGCATGCAAAGTTTCTTCAGAATAGCCACCATTTGCTCTGATTTCTGCTTTGCACACTCTTGGCATTCTCTCCATGAGCTTCAAGCACACCTGTGAAGTGAAAACCATTTCAGGTGACTACCTCTTGAAGCTCATGGAGAGAATGCCAAGGGTGTGCAAAGCAGTAATCAGAGCAATGGTGGCTATTTTGAAGAAACTAGAATAAAAAACATGTTTTCACTTTTTTCACCTTTTTTTGTTAAGTACATAACTCCACATGTGTTCATTCATAGTTTTGATGTTTTGTGTAATTGTTTAAGGTGGTATTATTAAATATGTGTATAATTGTTTGGTTGTCAAATGTTAAGGTGGTATTATTAAATAGGTGTGTAATTGTTTGGTTGTCAAATGTTAAAGTGGTATTATTAAATAGGTGTGTAATTGTTTGGTTGTCAAATGTTAAGGTGGTATTATTAAACAGGTGTCGGTGTCTAGCAGGACCGATAATCATCATTTCCGTTTTCTTAGTGTTGAGTTGCAAGAAGTTAGCGGACATCCATTGTTTAATGTCATTAAGACACGCCTCCAGCTGATTGTTTCATGTCATTAAGACACGCCTCCAGGTGACTACAATCTGGTGTGTTGGTCATGTTTAGGGGCATGTGAGTTGGGTGTCATCATCATAACAGTAAGGCTGCAGCTGACGATTATTTTTCTATCGATTAATCTATAGATTATTTTTTCGATTAATCGGTTAATCTATAGATTATTTTTTCGATTAATCTATAGATTATTTTTCCTTTTACCGATTTTTTTTTAAATTTAAAATGAAGATGAAAAAATAAATGTAGGCCAGTTTTTTCAAAAGGCATGGCTTTTATTTACAAAAAAAAAAAAAACTATGGCCACTCAGTCAACATTGACAACAACATGACAAAATATTCTGTAACAATGTAAACATTCAAAACTTTTAACATTTAACAAAATTAAAAGTAGCTTATTTGCTTTTTAATGTACAAATATAAAAGTAAACATCCAGTGCAAATCTTAATATTCTGCAATAGTATAAGCATTTCAAAAGTAAAAGTATTGCTTATTTTGCTTTAAAATGTGCAAAAATAAAGATAAACATCCAATACAAAAAAGTGCGTATTTTCTTGAATTGTAGCGAGTATTCGCATGCCTAGAATTACTGCTGAGTCAAACGCGCATGCTTAGCATTACCGCCATGTCAGGATTAACACCGGGTCAATCAATCAATCAATCAATCTTTATTTATATAGCCCTAAATCACAAGTGTCTCAAAGGGCTGCACAAGCCACAACGACATCCTCGGTACAAAGCCCACATAAAAAACTCGTTTTGCAAAATAATTAGCATATGTCTAGAACTTCCGCCGGGTCAAACTCGTCACGTCACGAGTCATCATTTTCAAAATGGAGGAGGCTGATTTCAATCATTTGAAATGGCATAAAGGGAAGAAGATAAAGAGCTATTCAGTAGGATTTAAGGTCCAAGCTATTGAATATGCTAAAAAGAACAGTAAGCAGCTATGTTTTATTCATATACCGTAGCTGCGTGTGTCAAATATGAGTCATTAAATGACTCATGCCTCCTGCTGGTAGAGGGCGCTAGTGATCCTTCTTACTGCAGAAGACCGGTGCTGCAGAAGAAGACAACAAGCCACAAGAGTGAGCACTTTTAACATGGAGGATTACATATCTCAAATAAAACACTTTTCTAAACTGGACTTTCAATGGAAGCAGGAGGTAATACTTAAAGGAAGATCTCCATCGAGACAGAGAGACTTTTAAAACTGAAGAAAGATAAGGAAGACTTCTATAAACAAGTTATCCATGCTTTTGATCAGAAGCAGCTGCGCATGGACTCATAAGTAAAGGTAAGACCATAATAACGTTTTTTTTATTAAATGTGCTTTTCATGATGGTATCCTTACATCACTCAAATTTATAAGCGCAGGCCTAAATTTACCCCACGCCTTTTGGTTAGCGCAGGAGTGAGAAGAGGTTTTAAATTAATTAGCGCCCCGGAGGCTATTCAAGGAAATAAGGTATGCGACGCGTTGACGCACAAAAACGGCGTCGACGTATTTACGCAATCGATGACGTCGACGCGTCGTTTCAGCCTTACATAACAGTGAAAGCTAACACGTATGATGTCATCACCATAACAGTGCAAGTTAACAGGTATGATGTCACCTAGCATGTAGATGCTGAAGAGTGCAGGGCCCAGAACCCAACCCTGTGGAACTCCACACGTTGCCTTAACATAGTCCCATGTCTTCTTGTCTTGCATAGGAATTTTGAATGATAGGCAAAATTCCAAAAAAGTGCAAAAGTGAGAAGGTAAAGTTGTTGTATTCCTGGCTCTGAGGGTTAGAGAGTTCCAAAGTGTGTGTGCGTGTCAGCAGGGTGGCTGAAATGAGCAGGATTGGTCAGTTGTGGTTGTGACTTAAAAAAAAAAAATCAAATAGAAAGTTGATCCATATTTTTTTATATACAGTACTGTATAGCACTTTATGTTGTTGTCAAAGTCCCACTTCAATGATGACCTCTCAACATAGCATCATTGATGTCACCACATGACCATTGCTGGACAAATACTATACAGGAACACATTTACGCACTACTGGACATTGAGTCACATCAAAAGTGTACAAAACAGGTTATTTTCTGGCGCATTTAAAAATCAATAAACCTGCATCAGCAATGAAAACATATCTTATGTTGTGATGTCAACATTACAATTGCAAAACACATATTAAAGGTGAGAAAATCAAGAAATGCATTATTTCAAGTCACAATGAGTAGAACACATTGGACCAGTGGTACCGCTCCTAGTGGCTTGATCGTCTCATCCCCGGGACAGCTGAGCTTGACATGGTCTCACAAGATGTAGTTTCTCTTTTAAATATCCCTCTTGAAAATGGCCTGGCAAATATATATCTGCCACCTAATCAACCTTTTCTTCTCCTTCTTTGTGGCTTCACAAAGTGATTGCTCTGCTAGCCCGGTATGGCTACCGTGCAACACTTCCTGCTTTAGTCAATTGAAATTGCAGCTTGTGATTGGATACTCACTCTGGAGTGACAAGTGAGTATCAGTCTGGTTAACATCAGGCTACCTAGATAGGCTACTGACAACAACTGGTGATCTGATTGGCTATCGCATCTGTCTATCAACTGTATGTGTTCTCTAATTCATCTGCTAACGGTCCCGATGAGTATCCAATCACAAGACGCGTAAATGTCACGTTGAAGGTGAGGCCATCTAGAAGGTCTTACTGACAACAACTCCTGATCTGATTGGCTATGGCAACTGTCTATCAACTGTATGTGCCTGTTCACTTACAGTGCACACACATTGTTGATTGTAAAGGCAGATTAGGTACAGCATGGCAACATAAGCTCGCTGAATTCTGATTGGGTAAAAAGTAAAAACAACATCACTGGAAGGAGCATAATATGACATGAAGACAATATGAAGACTTTGACATATTTAGGGAAAGTCAATGATTTTATCTTTAATTATGATGATGATTTGTGGTTATGTTAGTCCAGCAGAGAAGGTCTTGCTGGCCCTGATGTGTACTAACTTTAACTGAAATATGGACTTTAGTCGAGACTGGAACACATGGTTCATATTTACATTGATTCTTACGGAAATATTTGCTTCAATATACAAACTTTTGTATTTTACAAAGCCTGTCCTAGAACCAGTTAGATTTGAGTGGTAGCAATTGGCCATAAAAGGAGAGAAGAAGATCATCAAATGGATTCATGACAGCACTAGAGAGTCATGACCAACGTTCCCTCTAAGGTGCGCGCCTGTGCAATTGCGCACTGCTCAAGCGTCCTCTGCGCACGGCAAATCTATGCCACGCACAAAATCAAATAAAAAAATAAACGCATAACAATTTTCGACACACGGACACGACAGAGAAAACAGTTTTTGTCATCATTGTTCAAATATTGTAACGTCTGTCGAGACGCTTTGAGGACATGAATTCCATCCATCACTTTCCTGAGCAAAAACTCTTTATTGTCGGCCAAAAACACATCACCAAAACATTAGTAAAAAAATGATATCTAGCAAACTGGTCATTTTCTGCAGTACAAACCAGACCAAAAGCAACTTTGTTATATCAACAGCAGCCGCTCGCTCTTTCTCACTTGCGCCAACACATGCACATATGGCACTTAGCCAGTGATGCGTTTACAGCCACACAAAAAGTCGGACAACTCCAACACCACACATAAAGTGTCATTCCAGGTCGTTACACTATGATTTACCAATCAAATGTGTGCTTATTCTAGTGTCATTTATTAGGAATCTTAATTTATAAATATTAATCATGAAATGCTGTTAGTATATTAAATAAATACTAATCTAAATATATTTTTTACAAACAGGAAGTTGCAGGAATGTACACATGATCCCCTGCTTACATCTCATTGTGCAACATGTGAATGTTTTAATGGGAACTAAATGCAATGTCTGAAAGGGGTACCAATTATTTCCAAAGCAGGACCTCCACCCAGACAAACAATACAAGTACACAGTTCATGAAAAACAATATTTGTTGTTATTGTCATTGTAAGTGGGCCTCAACACTTATATTAGAAATGGAAATGACTGCTGTCATTTGATTATAATAATAAGAGAATGTTGTCTGTCTATCTGTGTTGGCCCTGCGATGAGGTGGGGACTTGTCCAGGGTGTACCCCGCCTTCCGCCCGAATGCAGCTGAGATAGGCTCCAGCGACCCCGAAAGGGACAAGCGGTAGAAAAATGGATGGATGGATGGAGATGTAAGTTGTTATTTAGTCATGTTTGGGCCAGGTGTGCTGCTGGTGTAGCCACAGTGTGCAGGTGTGATGTTGCTCACATGGACTCCACTCAATGCTCACACACTTTTTGCCTTTGCTCACACACACACACATCAACAATTAGAGGGAACATTGGTCATGACTACACTTGTTGAAGAGGAAGTATTCCAGGACCGTGTTCTGGTCGTAGCCCGGTACCGAGCCCGACTCGGAGGAATGTCGTCATGGCTGCGAGCGTGCACGCGCCCGAGCGTGTGTGTGTGTGTGTGTGTGTGTGTGTGCGTGTGTGCGTGTGTGTGTGTAGGACAAACAGACGTTCTGCTGATGGACGGGGTTTCCACAGAAGGACAGCAGGAGTCGTCCCCCCGTGCACACACACACACACACACGCACACACACACACACACACACACACACACACACACAAAGTAGACGTGCACTGCGGCTTCCCGCTAATGAAATTCCGGCGCTGTCCATTAGACGGATGGAGTGAGCGGAGCTGCTGACTCAGCACAGGTAGGACAGCTCCTCGTCGTAATGGTCCGCAGAGCAATTCATTTGGACCCCGCTTTACGTCCTCGGGTCAGCGCCGCCTTTCAAGGGTGCAGCTGTGTGTGTGTGTGGGGGGGTCCTATAAGGTAATAATCTTCATTCTTAAAGAGACGCTCTTCAAAGGCGTGTCCTCCAAGTTGGACTTTTTCTGACTCTGATTCACTTCAGCATCTCAGCTGAACCTCCTGAACACACACACACACACACACACACACACACACACACACACACACACACACACACGCACACACACACACACACACACACACACACACACACACACACACACACACACACACACGCACACACACATTCTTGTATTTGTTACCTTCTTGCGACCTGCCTCCCTCTTTAGGACCAGCCTTTCTAGATATATAAAGAAGTGTATTTACAACATGAATAATATATACATACTATGCACATACAAAAACGCTTGTTGTGAAAAATGAGTTGGAATTTCGAAAGAAAAAGGTCACAATTTCACAAAAAAACTTAGAATTTTGACAGTATTATAATAAAAGTTGTAATTTTCCTCAATGCAAGTCAAAATGTTACAAGAAAAAGTGAACATTTGTACAATATTATGATAAAAGTTGGAATTTTACTCAATAACAGTCTCAATTTCACAAGAAAACCTTAACATTTTAGCAATTTCATGAAAAGAGTCGTAATTTTACTCAACAAGTCACAATTTTATAAGAAAACTTTAAAATGTTGGCAATATTATAATAATATTCGGAATTTTACTTGGCAAAATTATGACAAACGTCATCATTTTACTCAAAAAATGTTTTACAAGAACAACAAAAAAATTGGCAATATTGTGATGGAAGTCAGAATATTATGTGACAAATGTCACCATTTTGCAGTAAAAAGTAGTAATTTTACATGAAAAAGTAATAATTTTACATGAAAAAGTAATCATTTTACAAGAACATTTTGCAATATTACAGAAACAGAAAGAATATGAGAAATTGTTCCCAATTTTATAAGAAAAAAGTCGACACATTGTGAGAAAAAGACTGATTTTATTTTATTTTATTTTTGTTGTTGAATTTTTTGTTTGTAATTGGTTTTTAATCTTCATTATTTACTTCAAGTTATTACAGTATGTCTCTATATACATATTTATTTATTTTAAAAAATACATTTTGGCCAAAGGGGGCACATTTCAATGTCTTACACACACTTGTTATTTCATATGTTGACCAGAGGGGGAGCACTTCAAATGTTTACACACACTTGTTATTTCATATGTTGACCAGAGGGGGAGCACTTTTAAAAGCAACAATGATAAAAATCCCTCCTCTTTGGGACCACCCTCATGTTGATAGATGTCACCACAAATGAGACATTGTCTATTAGATGCAATGTTATTGATTTATGTCATCACTTGTTCACGCCTCCTCATATGGAAGATACTTTTCCTTCTTCATGTCTCAAGAAGGGTAGGAAGACAACAACACACACACACACAGCAATGTCCCCCCCAGGTCATTGCAAGAACAATTTAGGAAGTGACAGCTAGTAAACAATGACGAAGTGTGGGGGGGGGGGCGGGGGGGATTGCTGACTGGACGCTTTGACCGCTCAGCAAGGGGCGGGGTTTTCGCCCGGCAGGTGGCCACGCCCCACTGAGGGAGGGGCCGCTCACCTCATTTGCAGAGCGGGTGTCGACACTCTCTGACTCCGGGGATGGAAGTTTGCTGACTTCCATCACCGCGGCAACGGTCGCCGGGGCTGCTGGGTAGTGTAGGACGTCCTCCCACGTCCTCTTCTTCATCCTCCTTTTGTGAGGTTGCCGTAACAACGCCTCCTTGCAGACTCAACAAAGTGAGAAAGGACAAGAAGAAGCAGCATGTCAATGGCTACTTTTTGGGAAGAAGGGATGAAAGAGGAAAGATGGACGCCTCCTTCCTCATTCCCACACTCCTTTACTCCAGCCTCATTGACGTTCGACCTCATTAGCATCTCATTTGCATAACATGTTGCCACTGTCCAACAATGGCCGCCACGCCGTGGACACGCTTCCTTCCGCCAGACCAACTAGTTCTTAACATTTCACACCTCAAGGCCCGTTTTTTTCTACTACCACTACTCTATATTAATGCTACTCAATAATCATATCTAACCTAGTGTCACACCCAGGCTCGGGTGAAGGTAATGTAACCTTTGCAAACCAGACTTTCAAATCAAGGATGGCAAGGCACGCAGTTGGTGAGAGTTTACAAACATTTATTGAAATCCCAAAAAGTGTCAAAAGGTGAACAACGACAGAAAAAACAAAGCACCCACAATCTGTAATGTAATAAATAGAGGCAATATTAGTATCGTATATTATATATAGTACATTTATATTCTAAATACATTTCGAAGTTGCATGCGTTAACTAGGCCTATATAATTAATCAAAATAAGCATATTAAAAATAATCAAAAGATAAATCATTCATTATATCAAAATACATGTACTCATAGTCAAAGGTCAATAATCAAATATGTCAAAGTAAAGAATTAACTAATCATAACAGATTTAGCAAAATCAATTAGCATTCAACAAAACTCGTTTAACCGGTTACAACACAACATAATCTCATCATCAAAATATTCACCTTAGTAGATGTTTGATGCATGGAGACCAAAACTCCTGCTCAGGACAGAGATCCTCCTCTGGCAGTGACCGACAGCAGACTGTCAGAAAAACAGCATTTTCCAACTTAAATAGCCCTTAGCCCCGCCCACTAGCTGGGACCAATTTGACAGGGGAAATTAAGAAAACAGTTATTTTGTAAATTTCACCATAAATAACCATCACATGTCTAAAAAGTATTCACATGGTACTTTTGCATGTGTAGAGCAGTCATTTTCGTACACAGTATATTCAGGCTTAGACAACACAACTTTTAAATGTCCAGTGTCCTTCTGTAACACCCAGCATTTGAAGATCATGGTTCGACCCAAATTTGGCCTAATTAGTGAATGCAGGTGTGGTCACCTATATAAAGCCCTCAACCCCACCCTGACTCTTTTGGTCAATAGTTCAGAGCCATGGTGAGTGACAGGTAACAATTTGTTTGTTGAGCACATGCTTTTCACTGGCTAACAAGATTGAATGTTTGTGTCCATGTTGAGCTTCCCAACAAATGTGCACGGTTTGTGAGGAAGGTCAAACAGTGACAGTGTGGGGTCAAACTGTCACATTACCTCCCTCCTCTCCAGCGACAGCAAGTCCAGGGAGACGAGACAGGTAATCAGCTAGCAAGTTACTTTTGCCAGCTCGATGTGTAACGTTGAAACAATAAGGCTGTAACGCCAAGTACCATCTGGTGACACGGGAGTTCTTATCCCTCATGGAGTTGATCCAGCTCAATGCCCGGTGGTCCGTTTCCAGATCGAAGGTCCGTCCCAGAAGGTAATAACGTAGGCTGTCCAATGCCCACTTGATGGCAAGACATTCCTTTTCAATGGCAGAGTACCTAGTTTCTCTGGGATGCAGTTTACGGCTCAGATATAGAAGCGGTTGTTTCTCGCCCTCCTTTCCTTGGGCTAGGACGGCTCCAAGGCCCACACCAGAGGCATCAACTTGAACAAGGAATCGCTGGTTGAAGTCAGGACTTTGTAAGACCGGAGAAGAGCATAGAATAGTTTTGACATTCGTGAAGGCAGTTTCACATGTGTCTGTCCATTTGACTGGATTAGAGGATGCTTTGGTTGTCAGCTTGACAAGAGGAGCTGTGATGGTAGAGAAGTGGGGAACAAATCTTCTGTACCACCCGGAAAGCCCCAAGAATGACCGGACCTGCTTCTTTGTCCGCGGTCTAGGACTGTCTTGGATTGCCTTCACCTTGTCCACCTGAGGACGTATCTGCCCATTGCCAAGATGGTAACCTAGGTAACACACCTCAGTTTTGGCCCACTCACATTTCTGGGTGTTAAGAGTGAGCCCGGCAGAACGGATCCGGAGCAGGACTTGACGCAGATGAGAGAGGTGGTCTTTCCAGGAAGTGCTGAAAACCACCACATCATCGAGATAGGCAGCAGAGAACTGGCCACACCCCTGCAGAACGCGATCCATTAGCCGCTGAAATGTTGCGGGGGCTCCATGTAGTCCGAACGGCATAACCGTGTAATGATAGAGACCCTTTGGTCCACGGAAGGCAGTGTACTCCCTTGACTCCTTCTCTAAAGGGACTTGCCAGTATCCCTTACACAGGTCAAGGGTGGTGATGAACACAGCTTTGCCGAGCTTCTCAAGAAGTTCATCAATACGTGGCATGGGATAAGCATCGAATTTAGAAACGGCGTTCACTTTGCGTAGGTCATTACATACTCGTATTGTGTTGTCTTTTTTAGGAACAAGGACAATGGGGTTACACCACTCACTGTTTGAGGGTTCAATCACTCCTAGATCCAGCATGGTTTGGATTTCATGGTTGAGGGGCTCCACCAGCCGCTCAGACACTCTGTAGGGGCGCTGACGGATAGGTGTTGGGTTTTTTAAATGAATGACATGTTCAATTAGTGGAGTTCTTCCTGGCTTTCCACTGAACAATACTGGGAATTCTTCACACACTTGCAATAATTTAAGGGCAAATTGTGCAGACAAGTGACTTACATCAGGTTTCTGTGGTGTAGTGAGCATGGACAGATCTGTCTCCTCCACATCATCCTCCATTTTCATTTCCCGTGCCAGCATCACCTTTTCCTCTTGCAACTCCTTGCTTTGAGTAGGTAATTGACTGGCCTGGACATCCTTTCCTTCCACAGAGGATTTCCTCTCCTTCCATTCCTTCAGAAGGTTGATGTGGTACACTTGGGATGCCTTTCCTTTCTCTGGATGTGAGATCTCATAAGTGACTGGACCAGCTTGTCTGACCACGGAGTAAGGACCTTTCCATTGGGCCAGCAGTTTATGACGCGAGGTTGGAAGCGACAGCATGACCTTTTGACCTGGCTGTAGCACCCTACGACGTGCTTTTTGGTCATACCAGGTCTTCTGTTTCAAGGGGCAGACTGGGGCTCGATGCCCTGGCTGTTGGCAGTGGTAGAAAATGAGATCCTTCACTGGACTCTGTCTCGGGAGCAGTCTGTTGTCCCTTGAGGTGCTGTAACCACCTGCTTTCTGCACACCTCTTTGGTGTGACAGGTCGGCTGCACCTTGAGCTGCTACACGGTTGTTCTGCTGCCTTGACATTCGGAGTCCTTTACGAGCATTCAAGTACTGACCTGCAAGTTTAGCAGCAGTAAGTCCGTCTTCTGGCTCGTGTTCCTTGACCCAAGTCTTCATTTCGTTGGGCAGCAAGCGAATCATTTGCTCCAGGATGAAAAGCTCTGCGATGTCTTCTTTGGAACGCTGCTCCGGCTTGATCCATCTTCTGTAGAGACCTTTGAGTCTGTTGTAAGTCTCCTTGGGAGATTCACCAGGGGGAATGTAGGTTGACCGGAACTGGAGCCTATAAGTCTCAGGAGAGATATCAAACTTAGCAAGGAGGGCTTCTTTTAGGTCAGCATAGACGTTGGAAGCATCTTCCTCCATCGCAGAATAGGCATCCAGAGCTTTACCGGTCAAGAGTGGAACAAGTCGGCAGGCCCAGTCAGACTGATGCCAGCCCCAGGTGCGAGCGATGCGCTCGAAGCGGACAAGAAAGTTTTCGATGTCCTCACCCTGCTGGAAAGGGAGCATCTTTGGGCCTTGTCGGAGATGATGGTCAGGTGGCGAGGAATCTCTGGACGGCGACGCTTGAGGACTAAGATTTGGATGTGGGCGAGTTCTGGGTTTGGGTTTGGGCGACTGCTCACAACTATCGTCAGGAGTACGGTTAGCATTTTGGTTAGTGAGTGAGTGATCTAGGCTAGGTCTTGTACAGACAGTTTTTAACTCCTGGAGTTCACGAACTAGGACAGCTTCCCTACGTTGCTGTCCAATCAAAAAGTCTTGGAACATATTAACCAGGGTAGGTTCACTTAACACTCTTTCAGTCCTTGGTGGCTCAGCAGACCACCTAGCCTTCCTAGACCCCTTCCCGTGCTGCTTACGCCTAGCCCCAGAGTTCTCAAAACCTTTGACGTCTTCTTCGGACTCCTCGGTGTTCCATCCAACTTCATGCTCCTCAGCCATAGTCGTCCGGTCCAGCCTCATCGCCGTGGCCCCTCGACCAGCCATCTCATCAGTCTCCTCTGTCATTGCCACCTCCGACACTTGGGATCTCAAACCAGTTCTGGCCTGCCCTCTGCCAGATAAATGTTTGTAAACTCTGCGGCTTGCCATCCCACCACTGCCACCATATGTCACACCCAGGCTCGGGTGAAGGTAATGTAACCTTTGCAAACCAGACTTTCAAATCAAGGATGGCAAGGCACGCAGTTGGTGAGAGTTTACAAACATTTATTGAAATCCCAAAAAGTGTCAAAAGGTGAACAACGACAGAAAAAACAAAGCACCCACAATCTGTAATGTAATAAATAGAGGCAATATTAGTATCGTATATTATATATAGTACATTTATATTCTAAATACATTTCGAAGTTGCATGCGTTAACTAGGCCTATATAATTAATCAAAATAAGCATATTAAAAATAATCAAAAGATAAATCATTCATTATATCAAAATACATGTACTCATAGTCAAAGGTCAATAATCAAATATGTCAAAGTAAAGAATTAACTAATCATAACAGATTTAGCAAAATCAATTAGCATTCAACAAAACTCGTTTAACCGGTTACAACACAACATAATCTCATCATCAAAATATTCACCTTAGTAGATGTTTGATGCATGGAGACCAAAACTCCTGCTCAGGACAGAGATCCTCCTCTGGCAGTGACCGACAGCAGACTGTCAGAAAAACAGCATTTTCCAACTTAAATAGCCCTTAGCCCCGCCCACTAGCTGGGACCAATTTGACAGGGGAAATTAAGAAAACAGTTATTTTGTAAATTTCACCATAAATAACCATCACATGTCTAAAAAGTATTCACATGGTACTTTTGCATGTGTAGAGCAGTCATTTTCGTACACAGTATATTCAGGCTTAGACAACACAACTTTTAAATGTCCAGTGTCCTTCTGTAACACCCAGCATTTGAAGATCATGGTTCGACCCAAATTTGGCCTAATTAGTGAATGCAGGTGTGGTCACCTATATAAAGCCCTCAACCCCACCCTGACTCTTTTGGTCAATAGTTCAGAGCCATGGTGAGTGACAGGTAACAATTTGTTTGTTGAGCACATGCTTTTCACTGGCTAACAAGATTGAATGTTTGTGTCCATGTTGAGCTTCCCAACAAATGTGCACGGTTTGTGAGGAAGGTCAAACAGTGACAGTGTGGGGTCAAACTGTCACACTAGTTACAGTTTAATAGGATAAACCTTGTCAAATGATATTAAAACAGCTGGTGAATTGGGGGTTAAATCAGCAAAATGATTCCCAGGCACGGCCACCGCAGCTGCTCCCTGCTCCCCTCACCTCCTAGGGGGTGGAACAAGGGGATGGGTCAAATGCAGAGAGTAATTTCACCACACCTAGTGTGTGTGTGTGTGTGTGTGTGTGTGTGTGTGACTATCAGTGGTACTTTATTAACGTATGTGTTAATCACAAAGATTATTATCAAGGCTTAGGTCAGGCTGATTACAAAAATAAAAACTAAACAACTGCAAAAAAACTGATGAAAAATACATTTTCACATAATTAAACAGTGCTAAAATCAATACATTCTAACTAAATTATTAACAAATAATAATAGTATATTAGTATTGACCCGATACCAATATTTTGGTACCAGTACCGGTACCAAAATGTATTTCGATACTTTTCGGTACTTTTTGATACTTTTCTAAATAAAGGGGACCACAAAAAATGTCATTATTGGCTTTATTTGAACACAAAATCTTAGAGTACATGAAACATATGTTTAGTATTGTAATTTAGTCCTTAAATAAAATGTTGAACATACTAGACAACTTGTCTTTTAGTTGTAAGTAAACAAACAAAGACTCCTGATTAGTCTGCTGACATATGCAGACCGGTACTTTTTAGAGGCAGTATAGTACCGAATATGATTCATTAGTATCGCGGTACTATACTAATACTGGTACACTGTACAACCCTATAGTATACCTTTCTTCTGTCAATAAAACTAAAGTGCAAATTAAAATATAGCTCTACCATTTTAGTCATCATTTTTGCGCTTAAAGCCCCACTCAAGAACTTTCAGTTGTGGTTGATTTTGGCGGCACCAGAAGAAGAGCACATTTCCCATGAGGACTAGCGCATAAAGTGTCAAACTGACATGACATTGGCATGTTATGTCTCTAGTGGCTATGCTGATGTTAAATAGCAAACAGCATCAAGAAATGATCTTGGATTGTGCTACAAACATGACGCTACTAGCTAGAATGTAGCGGGGCGGATGCAGGTCCGAAGCAAAGAAAGACCGGCGAGAGAGTTTTTACGAACTATCAAGCTGGTGGCTTTTTATTGCGCAAATTTCCCTTGGCTAACATTAGCAGTTTGATTTGAGCATGGAAAGGTATGACAATCATTGGTACTTTAACTTTAATTTAACTTAGGAGTTTATCAGGAACAAAGACCCAAGACAGCATGGAGCCAACATCCCTCCTCATCTTTCAGCTCAGGCCAGCGAATGAAAGCTGGGCCAATGTTGATCCTTCACTGTCCTTTTTAGCTCCATTTTTCTTTCTTGTCTCCTTAGAAAAAACTTTTCGTTTCTTTGGTTGGTTTATCGTTCTTCTTCTTTTTGTTTTGTGGCGGCACGCATACGTTAACAAAAGGGGAAAGGGGAGAGTGACGTATGCCGTAAAGCAAGGCAGCACATTTGTAGTGTTTTGTGTGACAGGGTTCCTAAGCTATGTAGACCCCCTCAGGCCACGACACAGGTGTCATTCAACTGGTTCTAAGTCCACGTATCGTCCCAAAAGTAATGAAAATATGTTCTGAAGGTTGAAAAGTGAGAAATGACTCTTAGCTCCAGACTGTTGGAGATGGTCATTACTGCCACAAGTGGTGGAAAAGTGTATTACACATTAGTTTGCCAGTAGTGAAGTGCAGTAGACCACCCATTCAAACGTCGGTCACATGACAAAACGAGAGGTGGGGCTTGTACGGCTCAGGCCCCGCCCCTTCAGCTATTTCCATGAAAACTTAGTGAACCTTGACTCCCAACAAGCTCCCATCCTCTCTCCTCATTGTGTCTTGGCTTGTCATTCCTCCTTCCTCCTTTCCTTTCCTTGTCTCCTTGCAGTCCTCCTGTGTCAGCATGTCCAAGGTCTTTTGGAGGGGGGGTCTGGACTTAAAGATGCCACCACTGCAATTAGCTGCAGGCTCTATTAACCCCCACCCCCCTGCACTTAAATCACACAGCCATCTTTAAGGTGTTAGGACGCCTCCTCTTCCTCCTCCTCCTCCTCCTCTTCCTCTTCTTCCTCCTCTTCAGGCTCCTCCCTGATCCAACTGCCCCCCCCAAAAAAAAGACTGATTAAAACTTGCTTTGGCACTTTGATATATTCTTTATTGACTTTTACATTCATCAAACATTATTTGGCAGACTGCATCTGCTTGTGTGTGTGTGTGTGTGTGTGTGTGTGTGTGTGTGTGTGTGTGTGTGTGTGTGTGTGTGTGTGTGTGTGTGTGTGTTCTTGTATTTCTAGCCTTCTTGAGACATGAAGGAAAAGTATCTTCCATAGGAGGAGGTGTGAACAAGTGATGACATAAATCAATAACATTGCATCTAATAGACAATGTCTCATTTGTGGTGACATCTATCAACATGAGGGTGCTCCCAAAAAGGAGGGATTTTTATCATTGTTGCTTTTAAAAGTGCTCCCCCTCTGGTCAACATATGAAATAACTAGTGTGTGTAAACATTTGAAGTGCTCCCCCTCTGGTCAACATATGAAATAACAAGTGTGTGTAAGAAATTGAAATGCGCCCCCTTTGGCCAAAATTAATAAAATAAATATGTATATAGAGACATACTGCAATAACTTGAAGTAAATAATGAAGATTAAAAACCAATTACAAAAAAAAAAAAAAAGGTAACTAAAAGCTTTCTCACAATGTGTCGACTTTTTTCTTATAAAATTGAAAACAATTTCTCATATTCTTTCTGTTTCTGTAATATTGCAATATTTTCTCGTAAAATTATGACTTTTTGATGTAAAATTATTACTTTTTCATGCAAAATGGTGACATTTATCATGTACAATTTTCACTTTTATCACAGTATTGCCAATTTTGTTTTTGTTCTTGCAAAATAGTGACATTTTTTGAGTAAAATTCCAATTATTATTATAAAATTGCCAAAATGTTATAGTTTTCTCATAAAATTGTGACTTTTGTCGAGTAAAATTACGACTTTCCACAAAATTGGCAAAATGTTAAGCTTTTCTTGTAAAATTGAGACTGTTATTGAGTAAAATTGTATCATAATATTGCACAAATGTTAACTTTTTCTTGTAAAATCTTAACTTGTGTTGAGTAAAATGACGACTTTTATTATAATACTGACAACATTCAAAGTTTTTCTTGTGAAATTGTGACCTTTTTCTTGTGAAATTCCAACTAATTTTTCACAACAAGCTTTTTTATATGTGCATAGTATGTATATATTATTAATGTTGTAAATACACTTCTTTATATATCTAGAAAGGCTGGTCCTAAAGAGGGAGGCAGGAAGGTAACAAATACAAGAGTGTGTGTGTGTGTGTGTGTGTGTGTGTGTGTGTGTGTGTGTGTGTGTGTGTGTGTGTGTGTGTGTGTGTGTGTGTGTGTGTGTGCATAGAGTCGCTCCTGCTGAGCTGTGAAACTTTAGACACCGACATTATCACACACACACGCACACACACATACGCGCACACACACATGCACACACGTTCAGAGGTGGTCCTGTGAGGACAGGTGTGCACTCAGTCACCTGCTCTTCATCTCTGCGTGTCTTTTCCAGGCTTAGTGTTCTTCCAGTTTGACAGACAAATATTGTCATGTGCATTCCCGGCCAGTAGGTGGCGACGTCCCATGTGAAGAAAGCACAATTAAAGGACACATCTTAATAGAGTTGTGCGGTGTACTGGTACTAATAAAGTACCACGGTACTAATGAATTGAAAACGGTACTAAAGTGCCACTGGAAAATACCGGTACCAATTTTTTATTTTTTATTTTTTTTTTTTTACGGACATGTCACTGTGAGACTTTGCTGGCAAAACAAGCGTGTTCAATAATGCACACGTGTGGAGTACTTACAAGCAGACACAGTGTGGAGACCTAAGAGGCAGAATGAATGAAACAAATGATAAATGTGAAATTGTAAAGCAGAGCTGGGCAAATATTTGGACTCGGGGGCCACATTGAGAGAGAAAAATGTGTCTGGGTGCCAAATCAGTCCTTTGAAATAAAACTGGGTGGCACTTCTATGACTGACTACATTCCTACATACACAAATAAAAACAGCTCTGATCAATTTCTATACAACTTTAAAGAAAACTGGGTTTGTTTAACACAAGGGGGTCAAACGTACGGCCTGAGGGCCACATCTGGACCGAGAACAGGTTTTATTCGGCCTGCGGGATGACTTTGCTTAGTATAAAAATGAGCCGACATTTTTGAATGAAAGAAAGTGCTGTTCTAAATGTGTCCACTAGATGTCACAATAGCAATTATTAGTACCTTAGTAGATGATGCTACATATGTAAACAAAAATAAATGCACAAACTACATAAATAACATCCTGTAATTTGATTTTGATATTATTTTTTTTATCTTGATAGACTGAAAATGAACAGCAATGCGTTGACTGATGAACATTATCACATCATTTATTCAGAAAGTATAAATAAGGACAAATAAAGATAGAATACTATTAACCACAACATATAAGTTTAAAAACAACAACATTATGATTTGTACATTTTCAGAATGTCTTTCTTCTATTTTTAAACAAAACAATCTGAAGTTGTCTTTATTGTTAAGTTATCATTTTACCAGTCCTGCCCACTTTGTCTCCATGTGGCCCCCCATTTAAAATGACTTTGACTTAATAGATCATTATTGTCTCCATGTGGCCCCCCATCTAAAATGACTTTGACTTAATAGATCATTATTGTCTCCATGTGGCCTCCCATCTAAAATGACTTTGACTTAATAGATCATTATTGTCTCCATGTGGCCCCCCATCTAAAATGACTTTGACTTAATAGATCATTATTGTCTCCATGTGGCCCCCCATCTAAAATGACTTTGACTTAATAGATCATTATTGTCTCCATGTGGCCCCCCATCTAAAATGACTTTGACTTAATAGATCATTATTGTCTCCATGTGGCCCCCCCATCTAAAATGACTTTGACAGCCCTGGTACGACAAAATGCTTGCTCAGCAATAAAATAAGGCAAGAAGAGAAGTATCCAGCACTTCTCTCTTCTAAAGTCAACATGATTTGTCACAACAACAACAACAACAACAAAAACAATAATAGGAATTGAAAAAAAATCAATTTAGATTTTTTTTTTTTTTATTCATTTAAGAATCGTTACAAATAACAATCTCAGTTCAATCGAATTTTTTTTTTTTTTTTTTGGACAGCCCTTGTCTGATGATGACAAGACAGTAACATCATCATGAGAGCTTGTGATTGGCCGGCTTCCCGCTGCAGGGGGGGGGGGGGGGGGGCAGAGATTGCGTCCATATTGCTTTTAAAGCTCAGCCATAAATGAAAATGTCAGAGCGACTACACGCCTCCTCCTGCAGCGCCCTCGCTCTGTGGAGGGGGGGGGGGGGGTCATCCAAACAGGTTGAAAGGTTGTTTATGTGTAACAATCTTTGTTGCCTTGGATCCGGGGGGGCCTAACTGGTGGGGGGAGGGGGGGGGGGGGGTATCCAGACACAGGAAGTTGTTGTCAATAAAGAAGAGTGTTTAGCCAAGAGGGGAAGGGGGGGCAGGAGGGTAGAGATGTAAGCTGACAGACACAGGAAGTAGACCACCATGCCCCCCCCCCACCTTTGTAAATCCCACTGCCTACAGCATACTAACACACCCCACCACCCCACCACCACCCACACACACACTTTAAGACCCCCCCCCCCCCCTTACATCCCTGTAAGGATGAAGGAATTCTTCTTCTGCACTTTCCTCCTGGGGTGGACGGGGGGCCCTCCCCCCTTTTCTTCTTAAAATACTTGTAATGCTTCTCTGCTGTTCAACTTTGTGTGTGTGTGTGTTCTTGTATTTCTATCCTTCTTGAGACATGAAGAAGGAAAAGTATCTTCCATATGAGGAGGTGTGAACAAGTGATGACATAAATCAATAACATTGCATCTAATAGACAATGTCTCATTTGTGGTGACATCTATCAACATGAGGGTGGTCCCAAAAAAGAGGGATTTCTATATTTGTTGCTTTTAAAAGTGCTCCCCCTCTGGTCAACATACGAAATAACAAGTGTGTGTAAACATTTGAAGTGCTCCCCCTCTGGTCAACATACGAAATAACAAGTGTGTGTAAACATTTGAAGTGCTCCCCCTCTGGTCAACATATGAAATAACAAGTCTGTATAAGAAATTGAAGTGCTCCCCCTCTGGTCAACATATGAAATAACAAGTGTGTGTAAAAAATTGAAATGCGCCCCCTTTGGCCAAAATTAATGTAAAAAATAAAAATAAATATATCCTGAGTTAAATCCTGCGTGTGGAGTTTGCATGTTCTCCCCGTGACGGTGTGGGTTCTACTCCGGCTTCCTCCCACCTCCAAAGACATGCACCTGGGGATAGGCCCCTCCCACCTCCAAAGACATGCAC
>NC_084565.2:45505000-45515000 GCF_033978685.3 Nerophis lumbriciformis
AGTATTATGTGTTAATAACTAATGACAAGTGTTATGTGTTAATAACTAATGACCAAGTATTATGTGTTAATAACTAATGACAAGTATTATGTGTTAATAACTAATGACCAAGTGTTATGTGTTAATAACTAATGACAAGTATTATGTGTTAATAACTAATGACCAAGTATTATGTGTTAATAACTAATGACCAAGTATTATGTGTTAATAACTAATGACCAAGTGTTATGTGTTAATAACTAATGACCAAGTGTTATGTGTTAATAACTAATGACCAAGTATTATGTGTTAATAACTAATGACCAAGTATTATGTGTTAATAACTAATGACCAAGTATTGTGTTAATAACTAATGACCAAGTATTATGTGTTAATAACTAATGACCAAGTGTTATGTGTTAATAACTAATGACAAGTGTTATGTGTTAATAACTAATGACAAGTATTATGTGTTAATAACTAATGACCAAGTATTATGTGTTAATAACTAATGACCAAGTATTATGTGTTAATAACTAATGACCAAGTGTTATGTGTTAATAACTAATGACCAAGTGTTATGTGTTAATAACTAATGACAAGTGTTATGTGTTAATAACTAATGACCAAGTATTATGTGTTAATAACTAATGACCAAGTATTATGTGTTAATAACTAATGACCAAGTATTATGTGTTAATAACTAATGACCAAGTAATATGTGTTAATAACTAATGACCAAGTATTATGTGTTAATAACTAATGACAAGTGTTATGTGTTAATAACTAATGACCAAGTATTATGTGTTAATAACTAATGACAAGTGTTATGTGTTAATAACTAATGACCAAGTATTATGTGTTAATAACTAATGACAAGTGTTATGTGTTAATAACTAATGACCAAGTATTATGTGTTAATAACTAATGACAAGTGTTATGTGTTAATAACTAATGACAAGTGTTATGTGTTAATAACTAATGACAAGTGTTATGTGTTAATAACTAATGACCAAGTATTATGTGTTAATAACTAATGACAAGTGTTATGTGTTAATAACTAATGACAAGTGTTATGTGTTAGTATGCACTATGCAGGACTAGTGAAGCTAGTATGTAAAATATAATTATGGATCATCTTAATGACTTTAATGTGTACATGCAAGTCACTTTGATTAGTTGCCTGTACACCCCCCCCCCCCCCCCCCACAGCATGTAATCCCCCCAACCAGACAGGAAAAAGCAGCTCAACAATAATCAGCCTAGCATCAACCGCTAATCTTGTTAGCTACTCACTCCCACTGACACACCCACACTTACACCCACTGACACACACCCCCCACTCCCTACTGACACCCACTGACACCCCCCACTCCCTACTGACACCCCCCCACCCCCCACTGACACCCACTGACACGCCCACTCCCTACTGACACCCACTGACACCCCCCACTCCCTACTGACACCCCCCCACCCCCCACTGACACCCATTGACACGCCCACTCCCTACTGACACCCACTGACACCCCCCACTCCCTACTGACACCCATTGACACGCCCACTCCCTACTGACACCCACTGACACCCCCCAATCCCTATTGACCCCCCCACTCCCTACTGACACCCCCCCACTGACACCCACTGATACCCACCCATTGACACCCCCCACCCCCCACTGACACCCACTCCCTACTGACACACCCCCACTGACACCCACTGTCATCCCCACTGATACCCCCCACTCCCTACTGACACCCCCACTCCCCACTGACACCCCCCCACTGACACCCACTGTCACCCCCACTCCCCACTGACACCCCCCACTCCCTACTGACACACTCCAACTGACACCCGCACTCCCCACTGACACCCCCCCACTGACACCCACTGTCACCCCCACTCCCCACTGACACCCCCCACCACCACGCCCCACTGACTCTCATGGTTGTCATGTTGCTGTAGTTGACTCTCATGTTGCTGTAGTTGACTCTCATGTTGCTGTAGTTGACTCTCATGTTGCTGTAGTTGACTCTCATGGTTGTCATGTTGCTGTAGTTGACTCTCATGTTGCTGTAGTTGACTCTCATGGTTGTCATGTTGCTGTTGTTGACTCATGTTGCTGTAGTTGACTCTCATGTTGCTGTAGTTGACTCTCATGTTGCTGTAGTTGACTCTCATGTTGCTGTAGTTGACTCTCATGTTGCTGTAGTTGACTCTCATGTTGCTGTAGTTGACTCTCATGGTTGTCATGTTGCTGTAGTTGACTCTCATGTTGCTGTAGTTGACTCTCATGTTGCTGTAGTTGACTCTCATGTTGCTGTAGTTGACTCTCATGGTTGTCATGTTGCTGTAGTTGACTCTCATGTTGCTGTAGTTGACTCTCATGGTTGTCATGTTGCTGTAGTTGACTCTCATGTTGCTGTAGTTGACTCTCATGGTTGTGAAGTTGCTGTAGTTGTTAATGGTGTTGTGTTTGAGAAGTGTTGTTGCTAAGAGGCACTCCCTCCTGCTGTACAGATGCTGTTACAGATGGGACCCCCATACCTGCCTGCACCCACACACCTTCCCCCCTCCTGATCTCCTAATGCATAAATATGTAATTAGTTCATCTGCTTGCATGAAATATGAATACAGTATGAGAAGCAGACGTGTGTTATTGTCTTTCTGAGGGTCATTAGCAGTACATTAAGATAACATGTGACACGGTCAGGGGGCGGGGCCAAGAATAGCTTGCTCACCTTTTCCTTGACCACCTCTTTACCTGTTTGCCCCACTCTGACCTCTGTGTGTGAGTGTGTGTGTGTGTGTGTGTGTGTGTGTGTGTGTGTGTGTGTGTGTGTGTGTGTATGTATGTGTGTGTATGTGTGTATGTATATGTGTGTGTGTATACGTGTGTGTGTATGTATGTGTGTGTGTGTGTGTATGTATATATGTGTGTGTGTATGTATGTGTGTGTGTGTGTATGTATGTATATGTGTGTGTGTATATGTATGTATATGTAAATAGCAAGGTTCTGTTCCCAGTGAGCGACCTCTGCTCAGCCTGCATTCACACACACACACACACACACACACACACACACACTGACACAGACACACACACACACACACACACACACACACACACACACACACACACACACACACACACACACACACACACACACCATGTGAGCAGCCATGATGACATGTCACCTGATGTGTCACGCCATGACCACTGGGGGGCGTTGTTTCCCCCTCCTCTCCCACATGCTGCCCTCTGACCTTTCAGGCCCAGCTGGTGATGCGTGTTGCCATAGAAACGCTCCGTCATGGGAGAGGTGAAATGTAAATAAAAAGCATAATAACGCACATCTTTACTCTCCTTGCTGATGACCTCTGACCCCATCCCTGCTCCTCATTGATGTGCGTCGTCATGGTTACCCACAAGATGGCGCAATGACACGAAGGTGTGAGCCGTTCCCTTTTGTCTGGGTCAAAGGTCAGGTAACGGGGACGGCGTAGCGCGGTTGGGAGAGTGGCCGTGCCAGCAAACTGAGGGTTCCTGGTTCGATCCCCACCTTCTACCAACCTCGTCATGACCGTTGTATCCTTGAGCAAGACACTTCACCCTTGCTCCTGATGGCTGCTGGTTAGCGCCTTGCATGGCATCAGTGTGTGTGTGTGTGTGTGTGTGTGTGTGTGTGTGTGTGTGAATGTGGAAATAGTGTCAAAGCGCTTTGAGTACCTTGAAGGTAGAAAAGCGCTATGCAAGTATAAGCCATTTATAAGGTGTTGTGAGGACGCCACCACGTCTTTGAATTGTTTGTTTTATTAATAGTAACCAGGATGAGGATTAACATCCTCTTTGATGTGCTTGGTGACATCATCACTCCTCTTGTTCATCTTTGTGACATCATCACTCCTCTTGTTTTATTAATAGTAACCAGGATGAGGATTAACATCCTCTTTGATGTGCTTGGTGACATCATCACTCCTCTTGTTCATCTTTGTGACATCATCACTCCTCTTGTTCATCTTTGTGACATCATCACTCCTCTTGTTTTATTAATAGTAACCAGGATGAGGATTAACATCCTCTTTGATGTGCTTGATGACATCATCACTCCTCTTGTTCATCTTTGTGACATCATCACTCCTCTTGTTCATCTTTGTGACATCATCACTCCTCTTGTTTTATTAATAGTAACCAGGATGAGGAGTAACATCCTCTTTGATGTGCTTGGTGACATCATCACTCCTCTTGTTCATCTTTGTGACATCATCACTCCTCTTGTTTTATTAATAGTAACCAGGATGAGGATTAACATCCTCTTTGATGTGCTTGGTGACATCATCACTCCTCTTGTTCATCTTTGTGACATCATCGCTCCTCTTGTTCATCTTTGTGACATCATCACTCCTCTTGTTTTATTAATAGTAACCAGGATGAGGATTAACATCCTCTTTGATGTGCTTGGTGACATCATAACTCCTCTTGTTCATCTTTGTGACATCATCGCTCCTCTTGTTTTATTAATAGTAACCAGGATGAGGAGTAACATCCTCTGTGTGGTCTGTAGAGGAAGTCAAGAAGGCAAAAGAGGAAGTGGTCTGTAGAGGAAGTCAAAAAGGCAAAAGAGGAAGTGGTGTGTAGAAGAAGTCAAGAAGGCAAAAGAGGAAGTGGTGTGTAGAGGAAAGCAAAAGAGGAAGTGGTGTGTAGAGGAAGTCAAGAAAGCAAAAGAGGAAGTGGAAGATGGTAAAGGAAGTCAAGGAGGCAAAAGAGGAAGTGGTGTGTAGAGGAAGTCAAGAAGGCAAAAGAGGAAGTGGTGTGTAGAGGAAGTTATGAAGGCAAAAGAGGAAGTGGTGTGTAGAGGAAGTCAAGAAGGCAAAAGAGTAAGAGTAAGATGGTAGGAGGTGTGCTCCATTAGAGAGTTATAATTATGGAAAGTGAGGCAGCGCTCGATCAATACAGTATTCATCACTGGGACTCCGCCCATCTGACACACACTTTGCCTTGGACCGCCACCCACGTGGAACCACACACGCACGCACACACACACGCGCGCACACACACACACACACACACACACACACACTTTTCACACACAATTCCTGTATTTGTTACCTTCCTGCCTCCCTCTTTAGGACCAGCCTTTCTAGATATATAAAGAAGTGTATTTACAACATTAATAATATATACATACTATGCACATATAAAAAAGGTAAGCGTTTAGTTCTTTGTTATTTTTTGTTTGTAATTGGTTTTTAATCTTCATTTACTTCAAGTTCTTACAGTATGTCTCTATATACATATTTAATTATTTTTTTATTATTACTTTTGGCCAAAGGGGGCACATTTCAATTTCTTACACACACTTGTTATTTCATATGTTGGCCAGAGGGGGAGCACTTCAAATTTTTACACACAATTGTTATTTCATATGTTGACCAGAGGGGGCGCATTTACATTTCTTACACACACTTGTTATTTCATATGTTGACCAGAGGGGGAGCACTTTTAAAAGCAACAATGATAAAAATCCCTCCTTTTTGGGACCACCCTCATGTTGATAGATGTCACCACAAATGAGACATTGCAATGTTATTGATTTATGTCATCACTTGTTCACACCTCCTCATATGGAAGATACTTTTCCTTGTTGATGAGATAGGCTCCAGCATCCCCTGCGACCCCAAAAAAGGACAAGCGGTAGAAGTTGGATGGATGAAGGGTAGCAATACAAGAACACACGCTTATGCCGTGTCAAGGTTTAGGAAGTAAATAAATAAGTAAATAAAGTTGATTTCAGTCAATAAATGTCTTCTTTTATTCTTATTATATTTATTTCATTTTGTTCAGCAAAAATGTGTTTCTTTTCAAGTCATTTCAAATCCAATTCCACTCAAAGTCGACCGGCTTTTACAAATATTTCTTATCAGCGCCGATTGAAGCGTCTCTCCCAGGCGTGAAGCATCATCGGGGAGAAAAGTACACAAAATCAATATTCGCCGCTCGCCAAGCAGAGGTCAAAGGTCACACATATTTACATCCATATACCAGTTTGCTGGCTGCTTTCCAGTTTGCAACTCTCATTGTGACTGGGCCGCCAGTCTGGAAGGTTTTTTGGAGGGTTTACGACTGTGCGCGTGTGTGTACGCGCGCTTGCGTGTGTGTGTGTACGCGCACGTGTGTGTGTGTGTGTGTGTGTGTGCGTGTGTGTGTGTGTGTGGCGTCTTTTGTTCTGGCAGAAGGTACAACATGGCAGCCGCTCAAAGAAAACACAGAAGCTTCAAAATGGTTGCCAACGATTTAAGATGGCTGCCAGCCTGCAGAGAGAGGGCACAACACACACACACACACACACACGGTGTATGGGGCAAGTGTGCGATAGCGAGTGTGACAAAATCCCTGTGTGTGTGTGTGTGTGTGTGTGTGTGTGTGTGTGTGTGTGTGTGTGTGTGTGTGTGTGTGTGTGTGTGTGTGTGTGTGGCAGTGTCCAACAATGGAGATTCATACACACACGGCGAGAGAGTTGCTTTAAAATGGCGTCGCCTCGTCAAAAAGTGCATCTTTCTTATTCAGATAAGATTTGTTTTATTGAAATAGTCACTTGTTGTTGTTTACTATTGGAAGGATGATTTATTGAAATAGTCACTTGTTGTTGTTTACTATTGGAAGGATGATTTATTGAAATAGTCACTTGTTGTTGTTTACTATTGGAAGGATGATTTATTGAAATAGTCACTTGTTGTTGTTTACTATTGGAAGGATGATTTATTGAAATAGTCACTTGTTGTTTACTATTGGAAGGATGATTTATTGAAATAGTCACTTGTTTATTATTGGAAGGATGTTTTATTGAAATAGTCACTTGTTGTTGTTTACTATTGGAAGGATGATTTATTGAAATAGTCACTTGTTTATTATTGGAAGGATGTTTTATTGAAATAGTCACTTGTTGTTGTTTACTATTTGAAGGATGATTTATTGAAATAGTCACTTGTTGTTGTTTACTATTGGAAGGATGATTTATTGAAATAGTCACTTGTTGTTTACTATTGGAAGGATGATTTATTGAAATAGTCACTTGTTTATTATTGGAAGGATGTTTTATTGAAATAGTCACTTGTTGTTGTTTACTATTGGAAGGATGATTTATTGAAATAGTCACTTGTTTACTATTGGAAGGATGTTTTATTGAAATAGTCACTTGTTGTTGTTTACTATTGGAAGGATGATTTATTGAAATAGTCCCTTGTTGTTTACTATTGGAAGGATGATTTATTGAAATAGTCACTTGTTTATTATTGGAAGGATGTTTTATTGAAATAGTCACTTGTTGTTGTTTACTATTGGAAGGATGATTTATTGAAATAGTCACTTGTTGTTTACTATTGGAAGGATGATTTATTGAAATAGTCACTTGTTTATTATTGGAAGGATGTTTTATTGAAATAGTCACTTGTTGTTGTTTACTATTGGAAGGATGATTTATTGAAATAGTCACTTGTTGTTGTTTACTATTGGAAGGATGATTTATTGAAATAGTCACTTGTTGTTGTTTACTATTGGAAGGATGATTTATTGAAATAGTCACTTGTTTATTATTGGAAGGATGTTTTATTGAAATAGTCACTTGTTGTTGTTTACTATTGGAAGGATGATTTATTGAAATAGTCACTTGTTTACCATTGGAAGGATGATTTATTGAAATAGTCACTTGCTGTTGTTTACTATTGGAAGAATGATTTATTAAAATAGTCACTTCTTGTTGTTTACTATTGGAAGGATGTTTTATTGAAATAGTCACTTGTTGTTTACTATTGGAAGGATGATTGGGAGTAAACTTGACATTTTAAGAGGAAAACGTTTTTTAAAAATCAAATCAAAGACAATTTAGAGTGAAATATGATGTGTATTATGATACATAATGATAGTGTTTATTATCAGTAGTGACATAAAAGACTGGTCGTTAGTAATGTGCTGTACAGTAATGCAAGAAGGAGGCTGAAGTTTGATTGACAGCTGTGTTCATTCGCCGTCTGCGGAGACCACGTCCGTCGTCTGATTTGTGGCCCTTAGCAAAATGAATGTGGCCCTTAGCAAAATGAATTGTGTCTCCTCATTTCATTAAAAGCTCAACGGGATGGATAGCTTGTTTCCCTGCTTGGAGCGGCGCGGCCGGGTGGGAACGACTAAGAAAGTCTTCCGGGAACGAAACAAGATTGCGCGGAATGTCGAAGGTGTGTGTAAAACACACACACACACACACACACACACACGGTGTATGGGGCAAGTGTGCGATAGCGAGTGTGACAAAATCCCTGTGTGTGTGTGTGTGTGTGTGTGTGTGTGTGTGTGTGTGTGTGTGTGTGTGTGTGTGTGTGTGTGTGTGTGTGTGTGTGTGGCAGTGTCCAACAATGGAGATTCATACACACACGGCGAGAGAGTTGCTTTAAAATGGCGTCGCCTCGTCAAAAAGTGCATCTTTCTTATTCAGATAAGATTTGTTTTATTGAAATAGTCACTTGTTGTTGTTTACTATTGGAAGGATGATTTATTGAAATAGTCACTTGTTGTTGTTTACTATTGGAAGGATGATTTATTGAAATAGTCACTTGTTGTTGTTTACTATTGGAAGGATGATTTATTGAAATAGTCACTTGTTGTTGTTTACTATTGGAAGGATGATTTATTGAAATAGTCACTTGTTGTTTACTATTGGAAGGATGATTTATTGAAATAGTCACTTGTTTATTATTGGAAGGATGTTTTATTGAAATAGTCACTTGTTGTTGTTTACTATTGGAAGGATGATTTATTGAAATAGTCACTTGTTTATTATTGGAAGGATGTTTTATTGAAATAGTCACTTGTTGTTGTTTACTATTTGAAGGATGATTTATTGAAATAGTCACTTGTTGTTGTTTACTATTGGAAGGATGATTTATTGAAATAGTCACTTGTTGTTTACTATTGGAAGGATGATTTATTGAAATAGTCACTTGTTTATTATTGGAAGGATGTTTTATTGAAATAGTCACTTGTTGTTGTTTACTATTGGAAGGATGATTTATTGAAATAGTCACTTGTTTACTATTGGAAGGATGTTTTATTGAAATAGTCACTTGTTGTTGTTTACTATTGGAAGGATGATTTATTGAAATAGTCCCTTGTTGTTTACTATTGGAAGGATGATTTATTGAAATAGTCACTTGTTTATTATTGGAAGGATGTTTTATTGAAATAGTCACTTGTTGTTGTTTACTATTGGAAGGATGATTTATTGAAATAGTCACTTGTTGTTTACTATTGGAAGGATGATTTATTGAAATAGTCACTTGTTTATTATTGGAAGGATGTTTTATTGAAATAGTCACTTGTTGTTGTTTACTATTGGAAGGATGATTTATTGAAATAGTCACTTGTTGTTGTTTACTATTGGAAGGATGATTTATTGAAATAGTCACTTGTTGTTGTTTACTATTGGAAGGATGATTTATTGAAATAGTCACTTGTTTATTATTGGAAGGATGTTTTATTGAAATAGTCACTTGTTGTTGTTTACTATTGGAAGGATGATTTATTGAAATAGTCACTTGTTTACCATTGGAAGGATGATTTATTGAAATAGTCACTTGCTGTTGTTTACTATTGGAAGAATGATTTATTAAAATAGTCACTTCTTGTTGTTTACTATTGGAAGGATGTTTTATTGAAATAGTCACTTGTTGTTTACTATTGGAAGGATGATTTATTGAAATAGTCACTTGTTGTTTACTATTGGAAGGATGATTGGGAGTAAACTTGACATTTTAAGAGGAAAACGTTTTTTAAAAATCAAATCAAAGACAATTTAGAGTGAAATATGATGTGTATTATGATACATAATGATAGTGTTTATTATCAGTAGTGACATAAAAGACTGGTCGTTAGTAATGTGCTGTACAGTAATGCAAGAAGGAGGCTGAAGTTTGATTGACAGCTGTGTTCATTCGCCGTCTGCGGAGACCACGTCCGTCGTCTGATTTGTGGCCCT
>NC_084565.2:45517500-45527500 GCF_033978685.3 Nerophis lumbriciformis
GACAAAGGAGTCAGGGACCACAAAGGAGTCAGGGACCACAGATGACAAAGGAGTCAGGGACCACAGATGACAAAGGAGTCAGGGACCACAAAGGAATCAGGGACCACAGATGACAAAGGAGTCAGGGACCACAAAGGAGTCAGGGACCACAGATGACAAAGGAGTCAGGGACCACAGATGAAAAAGGAGTCAGGGACCACAGATGACAAAGGAGTCAGGGACCACAAAGGAGTCAGGGACCACAGATGACAAAGGAGTCAGGGACCACAGATGACAAAGGAGTCAGGGACCACAAAGGAGTCAGGGACCACAGATGACAAAGGAGTCAGGGACCACAGATGACAAAGGAGTCAGGGACCACAGATGACAAAGGAGTCAGGGACCACAAAGGAGTCAGGGACCACAGATGACAAAGGAGTCAGGGACCACAAAGGAGTCAGGGACCACAGATGACAAAGGAGTCAGGGACCACAGATGACAAAGGAGTCAGGGACCACAAAGGAGTCAGGGACCACAGATGACAAAGGAGTCAGGGACCACAAAGGAGTCAGGGACCACAGATGACAAAGGAGTCAGGGACCACAAAGGAGTCAGGGACCACAGATGACAAAGGAGTCAGGGACCACAGATGAAAAAGGAGTCAGGGACCACAGATGACAAAGGAGTCAGGGACCACAAAGGAGTCAGGGACCACAGATGACAAAGGAGTCAGGGACCACAGATGACAAAGGAGTCAGGGACCACAAAGGAGTCAGGGACCACAAAGGAGTCAGGGACTACAGATGACAAAGGAGTCAGGGACCACAGATGACAAAGGAGTCAGGGACCACAAAGGAGTCAGGGACCACAGATGACAAAGGAGTCAGGGACCACAAAGGAGTCAGGGACCACAGATGACAAAGGAGTCAGGGACCACAGATGACAAAGGAGTCAGGGACCACAAAGGAGTCAGGGACCACAGATGACAAAGGAGTCAGGGACCACAAAGGAGTCAGGGACCACAGATGACAAAGGAGTCAGGGACCACAGATGACAAAGGAGTCAGGGACCACAAAGGAGTCAGGGACCACAGATGACAAAGGAGTCAGGGACCACAGATGACAAAGGAGTCAGGGACCACAAAGGAGTCAGGGACCACAGATGACAAAGGAGTCAGGGACCACAAAGGAGTCAGGGACCACAGATGACAAAGGAGTCAGGGACCACAGATGAAAAAGGAGTCAGGGACCACAGATGACAAAGGAGTCAGGGACCACAAAGGAGTCAGGGACCACAGATGACAAAGGAGTCAGGGACCACAGATGACAAAGGAGTCAGGGACCACAAAGGAGTCAGGGACCACAAAGGAGTCAGGGACTACAGATGACAAAGGAGTCAGGGACCACAGATGACAAAGGAGTCAGGGACCACAAAGGAGTCAGGGACCACAGATGACAAAGGAGTCAGGGACCACAAAGGAGTCAGGGACCACAGATGACAAAGGAGTCAGGGACCACAGATGACAAAGGAGTCAGGGACCACAGATGACAAAGGAGTCAGGGACCACAAAGGAGTCAGGGACCACAGATGACAAAGGAGTCAGGGACCACAGATGACAAAGGAGTCAGGGACCACAAAGGAGTCAGGGACCACAAAGGAGTCAGGGACTACAGATGACAAAGGAGTCAGGGACCACAGATGACAAAGGAGTCAGGGACCACAAAGGAGTCAGGGACCACAGATGACAAAGGAGTCAGGGACCACAAAGGAGTCAGGGACCACAGATGACAAAGGAGTCAGGGACCACAAAGGAGTCAGGGACCACAGATGACAAAGGAGTCAGGGACCACAAAGGAGTCAGGGACCACAGATGACAAAGGAGTCAGGGACCACAAAGGAGTCAGGGACCACAGATGACAAAGGAGTCAGGGACCACAGATGAAAAAGGAGTCAGGGACCACAGATGACAAAGGAGTCAGGGACCACAAAGGAGTCAGGGACCACAGATGACAAAGGAGTCAGGGACCACAGATGACAAAGGAGTCAGGGACCACAAAGGAGTCAGGGACCACAGATGACAAAGGAGTCAGGGACCACAAAGGAGTCAGGGACCACAGATGACAAAGGAGTCAGGGACCACAAAGGAGTCAGGGACCACAGATGACAAAGGAGTCAGGGACCACAGATGACAAAGGAGTCAGGGACCACAGATGACAAAGGAGTCAGGGACCACAGATGACAAAGGAGTCAGGGACCACAGATGACAAAGGAGTCAGGGACCACAGATGACAAAGGAGTCAGGGACCACAAAGGAGTCAGGGACCACAGATGACAAAGGAGTCAGGGACCACAGATGACAAAGGAGTCAGGGACCACAGATGACAAAGGATTTCAGGGACCACAGATGACAAAGGAGTCAGGGACCACAGATGACAAAGGAGTCAGGGACCACAGATGACAAAGGAGTCAGGGACCACAGATGACAAAGGAGTCAGGGACCACAGATGACAAAGGAGTCAGGGACCACAGATGACAAAGGAGTCAGGGACCACAGATGACAAAGGAGTCAGGGACCACAAAGGAGTCAGGGACCACAAAGGAGTCAGGGACTACAGATGACAAAGGAGTCAGGGACCACAGATGACAAAGGAGTCAGGGACCACAAAGGAGTCAGGGACCACAGATGACAAAGGAGTCAGGGACCACAAAGGAGTCAGGGACCACAGATGACAAAGGAGTCAGGGACCACAAAGGAGTCAGGGACCACAGATGACAAAGGAGTCAGGGACCACAAAGGAGTCAGGGACCACAGATGACAAAGGAGTCAGGGACCACAGATGAAAAAGGAGTCAGGGACCACAGATGACAAAGGAGTCAGGGACCACAAAGGAGTCAGGGACCACAGATGACAAAGGAGTCAGGGACCACAGATGACAAAGGAGTCAGGGACCACAAAGGAGTCAGGGACCACAGATGACAAAGGAGTCAGGGACCACAAAGGAGTCAGGGACCACAAAGGAGTCAGGGACCACAGATGACAAAGGAGTCAGGGACCACAAAGGAGTCAGGGACCACAGATGACAAAGGAGTCAGGGACCACAGATGACAAAGGAGTCAGGGACCACAGATGACAAAGGAGTCAGGGACCACAGATGACAAAGGAGTCAGGGACCACAGATGACAAAGGAGTCAGGGACCACAGATGACAAAGGAGTCAGGGACCACAAAGGAGTCAGGGACCACAGATGACAAAGGAGTCAGGGACCACAGATGACAAAGGAGTCAGGGACCACAGATGACAAAGGATTTCAGGGACCACAGATGACAAAGGAGTCAGGGACCACAGATGACAAAGGAGTCAGGGACCACAGATGACAAAGGAGTCAGGGACCACAGATGACAAAGGAGTCAGGGACCACAGATGACAAAGGAGTCAGGGACCACAGATGACAAAGGAGTCAGGGACCACAGATGACAAAGGAGTCAGGGACCACAGATGACAAAGGAGTCAGGGACCACAGATGACAAAGGATTTCAGGGACCACAGATGACAAAGGAGTCAGGGACCACAGATGACAAAGGAGTCAGGGACCACAGATGACAAAGGAGTCAGGGACCACAGATGACAAAGGAGTCAGGGACCACAGATGACAAAGGAGTCAGGGACCACAAAGGAGTCAGGGACCACAGATGACAAAGGAGTCAGGGACCACAGATGACAAAGGAGTCAGGGACCACAAAGGAGTCAGGGACCACAGATGACAAAGGAGTCAGGGACCACAGATGACAAAGGAGTCAGGGACCACAAAGGAGTCAGGGACCACAGATGACAAAGGAGTCAGGGACCACAGATGACAAAGGAGTCAGGGACCACAGATGACAAAGGAGTCAGGGACCACAGATGACAAAGGAGTCAGGGACCACAGATGACAAAGGAGTCAGGGACCACAGATGACAAAGGAGTCAGGGACCACAAAGGAGTCAGGGACCACAGATGACAAAGGAGTCAGGGACCACAGATGACAAAGGAGTCAGGGACCACAGATGACAAAGGATTTCAGGGACCACAGATGACAAAGGAGTCAGGGACCACAGATGACAAAGGAGTCAGGGACCACAGATGACAAAGGAGTCAGGGACCACAGATGACAAAGGAGTCAGGGACCACAGATGACAAAGGAGTCAGGGACCACAGATGACAAAGGAGTCAGGGACCACAGATGACAAAGGAGTCAGGGACCACAAAGGAGTCAGGGACCACAAAGGAGTCAGGGACTACAGATGACAAAGGAGTCAGGGACCACAGATGACAAAGGAGTCAGGGACCACAAAGGAGTCAGGGACCACAGATGACAAAGGAGTCAGGGACCACAAAGGAGTCAGGGACCACAGATGACAAAGGAGTCAGGGACCACAAAGGAGTCAGGGACCACAGATGACAAAGGAGTCAGGGACCACAAAGGAGTCAGGGACCACAGATGACAAAGGAGTCAGGGACCACAGATGAAAAAGGAGTCAGGGACCACAGATGACAAAGGAGTCAGGGACCACAAAGGAGTCAGGGACCACAGATGACAAAGGAGTCAGGGACCACAGATGACAAAGGAGTCAGGGACCACAAAGGAGTCAGGGACCACAGATGACAAAGGAGTCAGGGACCACAAAGGAGTCAGGGACCACAGATGACAAAGGAGTCAGGGACCACAAAGGAGTCAGGGACCACAGATGACAAAGGAGTCAGGGACCACAGATGACAAAGGAGTCAGGGACCACAGATGACAAAGGAGTCAGGGACCACAGATGACAAAGGAGTCAGGGACCACAGATGACAAAGGAGTCAGGGACCACAGATGACAAAGGAGTCAGGGACCACAAAGGAGTCAGGGACCACAGATGACAAAGGAGTCAGGGACCACAGATGACAAAGGAGTCAGGGACCACAGATGACAAAGGATTTCAGGGACCACAGATGACAAAGGAGTCAGGGACCACAGATGACAAAGGAGTCAGGGACCACAGATGACAAAGGAGTCAGGGACCACAGATGACAAAGGAGTCAGGGACCACAGATGACAAAGGAGTCAGGGACCACAGATGACAAAGGAGTCAGGGACCACAGATGACAAAGGAGTCAGGGACCACAGATGACAAAGGAGTCAGGGACCACAGATGACAAAGGAGTCAGGGACCACAGATGACAAAGGAGTCAGGGACCACAGATGACAAAGGAGTCAGGGACCACAGATGACAAAGGAGTCAGGGACCACAAAGGAATCAGGGACCACAGATGACAAAGGAGTCAGGGACCACAAAGGAGTCAGGGACCACAGATGACAAAGGAGTCAGGGACCACAGATGACAAAGGAGTCAGGGACCACAAAGGAGTCAGGGACCACAGATGACAAAGGAGTCAGGGACCACAGATGACAAAGGAGTCAGGGACCACAGATGACAAAGGAGTCAGGGACCACAGATGACAAAGGAGTCAGGGACCACAGATGACAAAGGAGTCAGGGACCACAGATGACAAAGGAGTCAGGGACCACAGATGACAAAGGAGTCAGGGACCACAGATGACAAAGGAGTCAGGGACCACAGATGACAAAGGAGTCAGGGACCACAGATGACAAAGGAGTCAGGGACCACAAAGGAGTCAGGGACCACAGATGACAAAGGAGTCAGGGACCACAGATGACAAAGGAGTCAGGGACCACAAAGGAGTCAGGGACCACAGATGACAAAGGAGTCAGGGACCACAGATGACAAAGGAGTCAGGGACCACAGATGCAAAGGAGTCAGGGACCACAGATGACAAAGGAGTCAGGGACCACAAAGGAGTCAGGGACCACAGATGACAAAGGAGTCAGGGACCACAAAGGAGTCAGGGACCACAGATGACAAAGGAGTCAGGGACCACAGATGACAAAGGAGTCAGGGACCACAAAGGAGTCAGGGACCACAGATGACAAAGGAGTCAGGGACCACAGATGACAAAGGAGTCAGGGACCACAAAGGAATCAGGGACCACAGATGACAAAGGAGTCAGGGACCACAAAGGAGTCAGGGACCACAGATGACAAAGGAGTCAGGGACCACAGATGAAAAAGGAGTCAGGGACCACAGATGACAAAGGAGTCAGGGACCACAAAGGAGTCAGGGACCACAGATGACAAAGGAGTCAGGGACCACAGATGACAAAGGAGTCAGGGACCACAAAGGAGTCAGGGACCACAGATGACAAAGGAGTCAGGGACCACAAAGGAGTCAGGGACCACAAAGGAGTCAGGGACCACAGATGACAAAGGAGTCAGGGACCACAGATGACAAAGGAGTCAGGGACCACAGATGACAAAGGAGTCAGGGACCACAAAGGAGTCAGGGACCACAGATGACAAAGGAGTCAGGGACCACAAAGGAGTCAGGGACCACAGATGACAAAGGAGTCAGGGACCACAGATGACAAAGGAGTCAGGGACCACAAAGGAGTCAGGGACCACAGATGACAAAGGAGTCAGGGACCACAAAGGAGTCAGGGACCACAGATGACAAAGGAGTCAGGGACCACAAAGGAGTCAGGGACCACAGATGACAAAGGAGTCAGGGACCACAGATGAAAAAGGAGTCAGGGACCACAGATGACAAAGGAGTCAGGGACCACAAAGGAGTCAGGGACCACAGATGACAAAGGAGTCAGGGACCACAGATGACAAAGGAGTCAGGGACCACAAAGGAGTCAGGGACCACAAAGGAGTCAGGGACTACAGATGACAAAGGAGTCAGGGACCACAGATGACAAAGGAGTCAGGGACCACAAAGGAGTCAGGGACCACAGATGACAAAGGAGTCAGGGACCACAAAGGAGTCAGGGACCACAGATGACAAAGGAGTCAGGGACCACAGATGACAAAGGAGTCAGGGACCACAAAGGAGTCAGGGACCACAGATGACAAAGGAGTCAGGGACCACAAAGGAGTCAGGGACCACAGATGACAAAGGAGTCAGGGACCACAGATGACAAAGGAGTCAGGGACCACAAAGGAGTCAGGGACCACAGATGACAAAGGAGTCAGGGACCACAGATGACAAAGGAGTCAGGGACCACAAAGGAGTCAGGGACCACAGATGACAAAGGAGTCAGGGACCACAAAGGAGTCAGGGACCACAGATGACAAAGGAGTCAGGGACCACAGATGAAAAAGGAGTCAGGGACCACAGATGACAAAGGAGTCAGGGACCACAAAGGAGTCAGGGACCACAGATGACAAAGGAGTCAGGGACCACAGATGACAAAGGAGTCAGGGACCACAAAGGAGTCAGGGACCACAAAGGAGTCAGGGACTACAGATGACAAAGGAGTCAGGGACCACAGATGACAAAGGAGTCAGGGACCACAAAGGAGTCAGGGACCACAGATGACAAAGGAGTCAGGGACCACAAAGGAGTCAGGGACCACAGATGACAAAGGAGTCAGGGACCACAGATGACAAAGGAGTCAGGGACCACAGATGACAAAGGAGTCAGGGACCACAAAGGAGTCAGGGACCACAGATGACAAAGGAGTCAGGGACCACAGATGACAAAGGAGTCAGGGACCACAAAGGAGTCAGGGACCACAAAGGAGTCAGGGACTACAGATGACAAAGGAGTCAGGGACCACAGATGACAAAGGAGTCAGGGACCACAAAGGAGTCAGGGACCACAGATGACAAAGGAGTCAGGGACCACAAAGGAGTCAGGGACCACAGATGACAAAGGAGTCAGGGACCACAAAGGAGTCAGGGACCACAGATGACAAAGGAGTCAGGGACCACAAAGGAGTCAGGGACCACAGATGACAAAGGAGTCAGGGACCACAAAGGAGTCAGGGACCACAGATGACAAAGGAGTCAGGGACCACAGATGAAAAAGGAGTCAGGGACCACAGATGACAAAGGAGTCAGGGACCACAAAGGAGTCAGGGACCACAGATGACAAAGGAGTCAGGGACCACAGATGACAAAGGAGTCAGGGACCACAAAGGAGTCAGGGACCACAGATGACAAAGGAGTCAGGGACCACAAAGGAGTCAGGGACCACAGATGACAAAGGAGTCAGGGACCACAAAGGAGTCAGGGACCACAGATGACAAAGGAGTCAGGGACCACAGATGACAAAGGAGTCAGGGACCACAGATGACAAAGGAGTCAGGGACCACAGATGACAAAGGAGTCAGGGACCACAGATGACAAAGGAGTCAGGGACCACAGATGACAAAGGAGTCAGGGACCACAAAGGAGTCAGGGACCACAGATGACAAAGGAGTCAGGGACCACAGATGACAAAGGAGTCAGGGACCACAGATGACAAAGGATTTCAGGGACCACAGATGACAAAGGAGTCAGGGACCACAGATGACAAAGGAGTCAGGGACCACAGATGACAAAGGAGTCAGGGACCACAGATGACAAAGGAGTCAGGGACCACAGATGACAAAGGAGTCAGGGACCACAGATGACAAAGGAGTCAGGGACCACAGATGACAAAGGAGTCAGGGACCACAAAGGAGTCAGGGACCACAAAGGAGTCAGGGACTACAGATGACAAAGGAGTCAGGGACCACAGATGACAAAGGAGTCAGGGACCACAAAGGAGTCAGGGACCACAGATGACAAAGGAGTCAGGGACCACAAAGGAGTCAGGGACCACAGATGACAAAGGAGTCAGGGACCACAAAGGAGTCAGGGACCACAGATGACAAAGGAGTCAGGGACCACAAAGGAGTCAGGGACCACAGATGACAAAGGAGTCAGGGACCACAGATGAAAAAGGAGTCAGGGACCACAGATGACAAAGGAGTCAGGGACCACAAAGGAGTCAGGGACCACAGATGACAAAGGAGTCAGGGACCACAGATGACAAAGGAGTCAGGGACCACAAAGGAGTCAGGGACCACAGATGACAAAGGAGTCAGGGACCACAAAGGAGTCAGGGACCACAAAGGAGTCAGGGACCACAGATGACAAAGGAGTCAGGGACCACAAAGGAGTCAGGGACCACAGATGACAAAGGAGTCAGGGACCACAGATGACAAAGGAGTCAGGGACCACAGATGACAAAGGAGTCAGGGACCACAGATGACAAAGGAGTCAGGGACCACAGATGACAAAGGAGTCAGGGACCACAGATGACAAAGGAGTCAGGGACCACAAAGGAGTCAGGGACCACAGATGACAAAGGAGTCAGGGACCACAGATGACAAAGGAGTCAGGGACCACAGATGACAAAGGATTTCAGGGACCACAGATGACAAAGGAGTCAGGGACCACAGATGACAAAGGAGTCAGGGACCACAGATGACAAAGGAGTCAGGGACCACAGATGACAAAGGAGTCAGGGACCACAGATGACAAAGGAGTCAGGGACCACAGATGACAAAGGAGTCAGGGACCACAGATGACAAAGGAGTCAGGGACCACAGATGACAAAGGAGTCAGGGACCACAGATGACAAAGGATTTCAGGGACCACAGATGACAAAGGAGTCAGGGACCACAGATGACAAAGGAGTCAGGGACCACAGATGACAAAGGAGTCAGGGACCACAGATGACAAAGGAGTCAGGGACCACAGATGACAAAGGAGTCAGGGACCACAGATGACAAAGGAGTCAGGGACCACAGATGACAAAGGAGTCAGGGACCACAGATGACAAAGGAGTCAGGGACCACAAAGGAGTCAGGGACCACAGATGACAAAGGAGTCAGGGACCACAGATGACAAAGGAGTCAGGGACCACAAAGGAGTCAGGGACCACAGATGACAAAGGAGTCAGGGACCACAGATGACAAAGGAGTCAGGGACCACAGATGACAAAGGAGTCAGGGACCACAGATGACAAAGGAGTCAGGGACCACAGATGACAAAGGAGTCAGGGACCACAGATGACAAAGGAGTCAGGGACCACAAAGGAGTCAGGGACCACAGATGACAAAGGAGTCAGGGACCACAGATGACAAAGGAGTCAGGGACCACAGATGACAAAG
>NC_084565.2:45532500-45595000 GCF_033978685.3 Nerophis lumbriciformis
AACACATCATACACACACTCCCTAGGCCCCTATAACACATCATACACACACTCTCTAGGCCCCTATAACACATCATACACACTCCCTAGGCCCCTATAACACATCATACACACACTCCCTAGGCTCCTATAACACATCATACACACACTCCCTAGGCCCCTATAACACATCATACACACACTCTCTAGGCCCCTATAACACATCATACACACACTCCCTAGGCCCCTATAACACATCATACACACACTCCCTAGGCCCCTATAACACATCATACACACACTCTAGGCCCCTATAACACATCATACACACACTCCCTAGGCCCCTATAACACATCATACACACACTCCCTAGGCCCCTATAACACATCATACACACACTCCCTAGGCCCCTATAACACATCATACACACACTCCCTAGGCCCCTATAACACATCATACACGCACACACTAGGCTCCTATAACACATCATACACACACTCCCTAGGCCCCTATAACACATCATACACACACTCCCTAGGCCCCTATAACACATCATACACACACTCCCTAGGCCCCTATAACACATCATACACACACTCTCTAGGCCCCTATAACACATCATACACACACTCCCTAGGCCCCTATAACACATCATACACACACTCCCTAGGCCCCTATAACACATCATACACACACTCTCTAGGCCCCTATAACACATCATACACACACTCCCTAGGCCCCTATAACACATCATACACACACTCCCTAGGCCCCTATAACACATCATACACACACTCTCTAGGCCCCTATAACACATCATACACACACTCCCTAGGCCCCTATAACACATCATACACACACTCCCTAGGCCCCTATAACACATCATACACACACTCTCTAGGCCCCTATAACACATCATACACACACTCCCTAGGCCCCTATAACACATCATACACACACTCTCTAGGCCCCTATAACACATCATACACACACTCCCTAGGCCCCTATAACACATCATACACGCACACACTAGGCCCCTATAACACATCATACACACACTCTCTAGGCCCCTATAACACATCATACACACACTCCCTAGGCCCCTATAACACATCATACACACACTCCCTAGGCCCCTATAACACATCATACACACACTCTCTAGGCCCCTATAACACATCATACACACACTCCCTAGGCCCCTATAACACATCATACACACACTCTCTAGGCCCCTATAACACATCATACACACACTCCCTAGGCCCCTATAACACATCATACACACACTCTCTAGGCCCCTATAACACATCATACACACACTCCCTAGGCCCCTATAACACATCATACACACACTCCCTAGGCCCCTATAACACATCATACACACACTCCCTAGGCCCCTATAACACATCATACACACACTCCCTAGGCCCCTATAACACATCATACACACACTCCCTAGGCCCCTATAACACATCATACACACACTCCCTAGGCCCCTATAACACATCATACACGCACACACTAGGCTCCTATAACACATCATACACACACTCCCTAGGCCCCTATAACACATCATACACACACTCCCTAGGCCCCTATAACACATCATACACACACTCCCTAGGCCCCTATAACACATCATACACACACTCTCTAGGCCCCTATAACACATCATACACACACTCCCTAGGCCCCTATAACACATCATACACACACTCCCTAGGCCCCTATAACACATCATACACACACTCTCTAGGCCCCTATAACACATCATACACACACTCCCTAGGCCCCTATAACACATCATACACACACTCCCTAGGCCCCTATAACACATCATACACACACTCTCTAGGCCCCTATAACACATCATACACACACTCCCTAGGCCCCTATAACACATCATACACACACTCCCTAGGCCCCTATAACACATCATACACACACTCTCTAGGCCCCTATAACACATCATACACACACTCCCTAGGCCCCTATAACACATCATACACACACTCTCTAGGCCCCTATAACACATCATACACACACTCCCTAGGCCCCTATAACACATCATACACACACTCCCACAGGATCATACATTGGTCATATTCAAAGTCCTCATGTGACATATTTACTGACTTTATAAATATAATATAAATTTTTGTGACAATAAAATATATTTATGTCATCATAGTAGTATCGACTAGATACGCTTTTGTACTTGGTATCATTACAGTGTAGATCCACACATGACATGTTTACATTGAGGAGCACTAGCCTGTTAGCATTGAGCTATTGTATCCTCCTACGGTGTGTAGTGAAGCATGTTTAACTATTCCTCGTCCTCCAGTGATAATGGTACTTGTAAGAAACGTACTTTATGTGTTGCCATGGAGACCAGGATTAGTGATTTAGAAGTGTTTCAAAGCACCTCCTGCTAACAATGTTTCAGTGTTATAACTTCACCTCTGTCCTTAGTTTTGAAGCCAAATGTGTCCATTCTTCTGTCCACACTGTGTGATTGTGCGCTGCCGAACATGCTCCTCTGCTCGTAAAAACAGAAATGTCACATGCACGCCGTCAACAACAACAGAACAAAAAAAAGGTATTTTTCAAAGGGAGTATTTACTAGTACTGGTATATCATACAACTAACAACTAAGTGGGATACTTGTGGGGGACGGTGTGGTGTGTTGGTAGAGTGGCCGTGCCAGCAACCTGAGGGTTCCTGGTTTGATCCCCTCCGTTGTGTCCTTGAGCAAGACACTTCACCCTTGCTCCTGATGGGTGGTGGTTAGGGCCTTGCATGGCATCAGTGTGTGAATGTGTGAATGGTGTCAAAGCGCTTTGAGTATCTTGAAGGTAGCAAAGTGCTCTACAAGTATAAGCCATTGACTTTGCAGTCGTTGATTTATTGTCACTGTAGTGATTGTGTCGCTGGCACAATGAGAAGAGGATAAATATTTTGATATTCAGTCTCATATAAATGACATGATTCTCTTGGAATGTTCACACTTCCAGAAGGAAACTGTAAAGAACCGTGTGTGTGTGTGTGTGTGTGTGTGTGTGTGTGTGTGTGTGTGTGTGTGTGTGTGTGTGTGTGTGATAGATGGACAGCGCTGAGCTCAGCACAAAAGTCCGACTAGCCAGCAGGTCTTGTCAGGACTCCTCCTCCTTTCATCCCGCCATCTTGCTCTGTGTCAATAAAGCGATGGTGGGAGTGTGGGGGGGTGAGATGGATGTGGAGCTTTAATGCTGATTGTTGTCTTTGTTCAGCAGCTTTAAAATGAAGTCAAACAGAAAAAGAGCACAACTGATGTGACATTGATCTCCCTATAAATAAACATCATGTCTTACCAGGCCTGGCCCCCAGGTGGCACTGATGACTGTCACATGTGTGCATACTACATGACCACAAGATGACTGTGACATACTACATGACCACAAGATGACTGTGACATACTACATGAGCACAAGATGACTGTGACATACTACATGAGCACAAGATGACTGTGACATACTACATGACCACAACATGACTGTGACATACTACATGAGCACAAGATGACTGTCACATGTGTGCATACTACATGACCACAAGATGACTGTGACATACTACATGACCACAAGATGACTGTGACATACTACATGAGCACAAGATGACTGTGACATACTACATGAGCACAAGATGACTGTGACATACTACATGACCACAACATGACTGTGACATACTACATGAGCACAAGATGACTGTCACATGTGTGCATACTACATGACCACAAGATGACTGTGACATACTACATGAGCACAAGATGACTGTGACATACTACATGAGCACAAGATGACTGTGACATACTACATGACCACAACATGACTGTGACATACTACATGAGCACAAGATGACTGTGACATACTACATGACCACAACATGACTGTGACATACTACATGACCACAAGATGACTGTGACATACTACATGAGCACAAGATGACTGTGACATACTACATGACCACAAGATGACTGTGACATACTACATGAGCACAAGATGACTGTGACATACTACATGACCACAAGATGACTGTGACATACTACATGACCACAAGATGACTGTGACATACTACATGAGCACAAGATGACTGTGACATACTACATGACCACAACATGACTGTGACATACTACATGACCACAAGATGACTGTGACATACTACATGAGCACAAGATGACTGTGACATACTACATGACCACAACATGACTGTGACATACTACATGACCACAAGATGACTGTGACATACTACATGACCACAACATGACTGTGACATACTACATGACCACAAGATGACTGTGACATACTACATGACCACAAGATGACTGTGACATACTACATGACCACAAGATGACTGTGACATACTACATGACCACAAGATGACTGTGACATACTACATGAGCACAAGATGACTGTGACATACTACATGACCACAAGATGACTGTGACATACTACATGACCACAAGATGACTGTGACATACTACATGACCACAAGATGACTGTGACATACTACATGACCACAAGATGACTGTGACATACTACATGACCACAAGATGACTGTGACATACTACATGACCACAAGATGACTGTGACATACTACATGACCACAAGATGACTGTGACATACTACATGACCACAAGATGACTGTGACATACTACATGACCACAACATGACTGTGACATACTACATGACCACAAGATGACTGTGACATACTACATGACCACAAGATGACTGTGACATACTACATGACCACAAGATGACTGTGACATACTACATGACCACAAGATGACTGTGACATACTACATGACCACAAGATGACTGTGACATACTACATGACCACAAGATGACTGTGACATACTACATGACCACAAGATGACTGTGACATACTACATGACCACAAGATGACTGTGACATACTACATGAGCACAAGATGACTGTGACATACTACATGACCACAAGATGACTGTGACATACTACATGACCACAAGATGACTGTGACATACTACATGACCACAAGATGACTGTGACATACTACATGACCACAAGATGACTGTGACATACTACATGAGCACAAGATGACTGTGACATACTACATGACCACAACATGACTGTGACATACTACATGACCACAAGATGACTGTGACATACTACATGAGCACAAGATGACTGTGACATACTACATGACCACAACATGACTGTGACATACTACATGACCACAAGATGACTGTGACATACTACATGACCACAACATGACTGTGACATACTACATGACCACAAGATGACTGTGACATACTACATGACCACAAGATGACTGTGACATACTACATGACCACAAGATGACTGTGACATACTACATGACCACAAGATGACTGTGACATACTACATGAGCACAAGATGACTGTGACATACTACATGACCACAAGATGACTGTGACATACTACATGACCACAAGATGACTGTGACATACTACATGACCACAAGATGACTGTGACATACTACATGACCACAAGATGACTGTGACATACTACATGACCACAAGATGACTGTGACATACTACATGACCACAAGATGACTGTGACATACTACATGACCACAAGATGACTGTGACATACTACATGACCACAAGATGACTGTGACATACTACATGACCACAACATGACTGTGACATACTACATGACCACAAGATGACTGTGACATACTACATGACCACAAGATGACTGTGACATACTACATGACCACAAGATGACTGTGACATACTACATGACCACAAGATGACTGTGACATACTACATGACCACAAGATGACTGTGACATACTACATGACCACAAGATGACTGTGACATACTACATGACCACAAGATGACTGTGACATACTACATGACCACAAGATGACTGTGACATACTACATGACCACAAGATGACTGTGACATACTACATGACCACAAGATGACTGTGACATACTACATGACCACAAGATGACTGTGACATACTACATGACCACAAGATGACTGTGACATACTACATGACCACAAGATGACTGTGACATACTACATGACCACAAGATGACTGTGACATACTACATGACCACAAGATGACTGTGACATACTACATGAGCACAAGATGACTGTGACATACTACATGACCACAAGATGACTGTGACATATTACATGACTGTGACATACTACATGAGCACAAGATGACTGTGACATACTACATGACCACAACATGACTGTGACATATTACATGACTGTGACATACATGACTGTGACATACTACATGAGCACAAGATGACTGTGACATACTACATGACCACAAGATGACTGTGACATATTACATGACTGTGACATACATGACTGTGACATACTACATGACCACAAGATGACTGTGACATATTACATGACTGTGACATACTACATGACCACAAGATGACTGTGACATATTACATGACTGTGACATACTACATGAGCACAAGATGACTGTGACATACTACATGACCACAAGATGACTGTGACATATTACATGACTGTGACATACATGACTGTGACATACTACATGAGCACAAGATGACTGTGACATACTACATGACCACAAGATGACTGTGACATACTACATGACCACAAGATGACTGTGACATATTACATGACTGTGACATACATGACTGTGACATACTACATGAGCACAAGATGACTGTGACATACTACATGACCACAAGATGACTGTGACATATTACATGACTGTGACATACATGACTGTGACATACTACATGACCACAAGATGACTGTGACATGTGTGCATATGACATGACCACAAATACATAGTGGAAGTTCTGACTATTAAAGTGATGGCCCGGTGCTCTCTGTAGTTGAGTGCATAGCACATAAGGCTTGTGATGTCACTGACTGTTAAATGTTGTCGCCTGCCAGCGCCCATCGCTGCTGGGAGCGCTCCTAACTTCTCGCTGGCGGACCTGGACAGCTCCTCCTACTACAGCATGAGTCCAGGAGCCATGAGGAGGCCCCTCCCCAGCACCTCCTCCTCCAGGTACACACACACACACACACACACACACACACACACACACGAGTGTCCATCATGTGTGAAAAGTGAGGGTGTGTGCAGCTCGGCCAAGAGGATCAAGTGCATGGAGGAGGACGTGGACAGTCCGGGGGAGGAGTCTTACTATCCCCCTCAGGGTCGCTCGCCAGGCAGCGGCAGTCAGACCAGCAGCTGGCACGAGGAGCCAGGTACTCTGTCGCCATGACAACCACCACGCCCGCTTCACCACTGCCATACACTTCATGCCAACTACAACCTGCTGACTGTGTGTGTGTGTGTGTGTGTGTGTGTGTGTGTGTGTGTGTGTGTGTGTGTGTGTGTGTGTGTGTGTGTGTGTGTGTGTGTGAGAGCGAGAACAGAGTGATGTATAGAGAGAGTATGGACAGCTCAATGAGAGGCGCCATGTTTGCTACCAAGGACATGCAATTGAGTCCTTCTGACAAAATAAAGCATAATAATAAGTTGAAATATTAGTCTGGAAAGCACATAATTACATTTCATTCTTGGAGGTAACGATTCGGTTCAGAGACTATACTTTTTTTAATATTAATATATTAATATTATATATAATATATATATAAAATATGTAAAATAATAATAATTATATATAATATAATATAATAGTATTATTAATATTTTTTAATAACAGCTCTGATCAATTTCTATATTACTTCAAAGAAAACTGTTTAAAAAAAATGTAAAAAAAAATTATACTCAAACATTAACTAAAGTAACTGGACAGGACAGATTTTAGGTAAACAAAAAAAATTGTTTTTTTTTTTTAAACGAATTCTGATTTTTTTGATTGATTAAGAACCATTACAAATAACAATCACGATTCATTCGTAAATCTTTCTTCTTTTTTTTTGACACCCATACTAAATAAATATACCTAACCCACTCATAAACTTACAATAAAACATATACTAAATAAATATTCCTAACCTGCTCATAAACTTACAATAAAACAAGCTTTGATTTTGTCAAAGTGTACACAATAATCATTTTGCGGCCGTTTTCTGTGCAGCACATTCATGCAGTGTTGTCTTACCTCGGAAAATACACCACCACCAAAAATGACCGTATTACCCTCATTTTGCCTAAATCCTCATTAGCTTTGAACCAACAATTAGTGAGAAATGCTAACTTCAGTGTGAAGTACAGTACAGGACAAAAGTTTGGACACACCTTCTCTTCATTTTCATGACTATTTACATTGTAGATTGTCCCATCACAACTATAAATGAACACATGTGGAGTTATGTACTTAACAAAAACATCTTTTATATTCGAGTTTCTTCAAAATAGCCACCCTTTGCTCTGATTACTGCTTTGCACACTCTTGGCATTCTCTCCATGAGCTTCAAGAGGTAGTCACCTGAAATAGTTTTCACTTCACAGGTGTCATAGTTTTGATGTGACAATCTACAATATAAATAGTCATGAAAATAAAGAAAACGCATTGAAATGAGAAGGTGTCCAAACTTGTGGCATTCTCTCCATGAGTTTGAAGAGGTAGTCACCTGCAGTGGTTGTCACTTCCCAGGTGTGCTGCACATGTTGACGCGGAAAATAAATGAAATGTATTATTAGGAAGCGCAGTGGTAGCTAACATGGCGGCCTGTTAGCGCCATTTGACCAATCATTGAGGAGATTGCTTGGTTGTCCATGCTCTCTGACTCTGAGAGAGATGATGTAATGGCGCCCCCTCTGGTGTTCTTTGGTATGTTCACGCTGCTTCTCTTTTTCTTCTGCCTTCTTTTCCTCCTTTCGCTTGTCACTCCCGACAGGATATAAGCTGCGCGGCTCGCTAGCTAGCTCCTTCATCTCCCGACAAGGTAAACTCCTCCTCCTTCCTCCTTTCCTCTCCTCCTCATTGGCCTGCTCCACCCTGTGCTGATGACATCATCAAGCTGTTCATTCATTGGCTGTAGATATTTGCTGTGTGTGTGTGTGTGTGTGGAGGGATGATCCTCCTCTCTCATTGGTCACTTAAATGTGATGGGCGGAGCAAGAGAAAGAGAAAGTCGTGTTAGCATCCTCCTAGCATGTACTTGGCTGCAGCTGTCCAACTGGCCCCGCCCCCTAAGGACAGAGCCCACCCCCTCTACTCCCGCCCCACCCCCACTTCCCCCATGTATAAAAGAAAATGCTGACAAGCTCCTCCCCCTCATGGTCGTGGTTCTCGGCAGGGATGGCGTTGGCCGGCGGCGCCTTAAAGAGGTCAGCTTTCTACGAGGCCACGCCTCCACCTACTGGCCACGCCTCCTCTTCCTCTTCTTCTTCTTCTTCTTCTTACTCCTCCCCCCGAATGGCTTTCACGCATCATCATCGCCCCGTCATTACCGTACCTCGAGGTGAGGTCCAAAGCCCCGCCCCCTCCTGTCGACCTCACCCCCACCACCGTGTCAGGAGAGGAGTGTGTGTGTGTGTGTGTGTGTGTGTGTGTGTGTGTGTGTGTGTGTGTGTGTGGCAAGTTCAAATGTAGCCAATAAGAAGGACAAAGACAGAGTGGGTGTACATTACCACCTCATCTGGATCTTCTCCAGAAGATTCCAGCACTTCTCTTCATCCTCCTCCATGGAAGACATCTTCTTCAGGGAGGAGGAGGAGGAGGAGGAGGAGGAACTAATCGTGACTTGTGTTCCTCTACAAAACATAGATAAATAATAAGTGTGTCTTTAACCACTAACGAGCAGTCACACACTATTGGTCCAATGACAGCCATCATGCGTGGTCTACGTGTCCATCGCTGTTTATTTGTGTTCATCTGAAGCCACGCCCCCTTTTAAATGTCCTTCTGTCCTCCCCCCCCACAGCCAGCCCCCACGCCCCCCCCTCCAGCCTGCATTTCTCCTCCTCCCCCATCCTGCAGCAGCCCGCCTCCTACTTCTCCCACCCGGCCATCAGGTACCACCCCCAGGAGACCCTCAAGGAGTTTGTGCAGCTGGTGTGTCCTGACTCCGCCCAGCAGGCCGGACAGGTGGGCTTCCTCAACGTAAGTTCACACACATCGAATACACAACTTTGGAGACACGGCCTGCATTGTGTGTGTGTGTCTGTGTGTGTGTGTTCTTGTCTTTCTAGCCTTCTTGAGACATGAAGATTTAGACTTCCTTTTTATTGTCATTGAAATGTGAACTTTACAGCACAGATAAGAAGGAAATGTGGTTAAATAATCTCATGGTAGTGCAGGATAAAAAAGCAATAAGGTGCAGATATAAATACATAAATAAATAGGTTACTGTACAGGAGAAGGAAAAGTTCACATTATTATTATAATATTGCCAACATTTTAAAGCTTTCTTATAAAATGTAGACTGTTATTGAGTAAAATTCCAACTTGTATCATAATATTACACAAATGTTCAATTTTTCTTTTAAAATTTTGACTTGCGTTGAGTAAAATTACAACTTTTATTATAATACTAGAGGCAGGCATTTTTTTCTGTAACAAATACAAGAATGTGTGTGTGTTCTTGTATTTCTAGCCTTCTTGAGACATGAAGAAGGAAAAGTATCTTCCATATGAGGAGGTGTGAACAAGTGATGACATAAATCAATAACAAAATAGACAATGTCTCATTTGTGGTGACATCTATCAACATGAGGGTGCTCCCAAAAAGGAGGGATTTTTATCATTGTTGCTTTTAAAAGTGCTCCCCCTCTGGTCAACATACGAAATAACAAGTGTGTGTAAGAAATTGAAATGCGTCCCCTTTGGTCAAAATTAATTTAAGATAAATAAATAAATATGTATATAGAGACATACTGTAATAACTTCATATAAATAATGAAGATTAAAAAACAATTACAGACAAAAAATTAAAAAAAAAAAAGAACTAAAAGCTGACCTTTTTTATATGTGCATAGTATGTATATATTATTCATGTTGTAAATACACTTCTTTATATATCTAGAAAGGCTGGTCCTAAAGAGGGCTCAAGAAGGTAACAAGTACAAGAATGTGTGTGTATTGATTGAGTGAAAGGTTTGGGTTTCAAACACACGCTTTAACACACATCCCCTTGTGCCCCCCCCCCCCCACCAGCCTAATGGTAGCTCGCAGGGAAAAGTCCACAATCCTTTCCTGCCCACACCCATGCTGCCCCCGCCCCCTCCTCCCCCCATGGCCCGGCCCGTACCGCTGCCAGTCGACGCCAAGCCGCCCTCCACCTCCTCCACTGAGGGAGGGGGGAACTCACCCACCTCGCCCAGTGAGTGCACACACACACACACACACACACACACACACACACACACACACACACACACACACACACACACACACACGCTCACACACACACACACACACTTATGGACACACACACATGTGGACACACTCACACACACGTATGGACACACACGGACACACACACACACACACACACGGACACACACACACTTATGGACACACGCACGTATGGACACACTCACACACACGGACACATATAGACACACACACATGGAAAGTCACTTGATATAAGGAAACTACATAGAAAGTAAAGAGCTATAAAGTATCTTAATAGAAAGTAACTAGATATAAAGTAAATACATGTATATAAACGAGATAGAAAGTGACTTTAGAGAAAGTAACTAAATAGAAAGTAACTACATGTATATTACATAGAACGTAACTATCGAGCAAAACTAGAAAGTCAATAGATAGAAAGTGACTATTGATAAAGTAACTAAATAGAAAGTGACTATTGATAAAGTAACTAAATAGAAAGTGACTATTGATAAAGTAACTAAATAGAAAGTGACTATTGATAAAGTAACTAAATAGAAAGTGACTATTGATAAAGTAACTAAATAGAAAGTGACTATTGATAAAGTAACTAAATAGAAAGTGACTATTGATAAAGTAACTAAATAGAAAGTGACTATTGATAAAGTAACTAAATAGAAAGTGACTATTGATAAAGTAACTAAATAGAAAGTGACTATTGATAAAGTAACTAAATAGAAAGTGACTATTGATAAAGTAACTAAATAGAAAGTGACTATTGATAAAGTAACTAAATAGAAAGTGACTATTGATAAAGTAACTGAATAGAAAGTGACTATTGATAAAGTAACTAAATAGAAAGTGACTATTGATAAAGTAACTAAATAGAAAGTGACTATTGATAAAGTAACTAAAATGAAAGTGACTATTGATAAAGTATCTAAATAGAAAGTGACTATTGATAAAGTAACTAAATAGAAAGTGACTATTGATAAAGTAACTAAATAGAAAGTGACTATTGATAAAGTAACTAAATAGAAAGTGACTATTGATAAAGTAACTAAATAGAAAGTGACTATTGATAAAGTAACTAAATAGAAAGGAACAAGATACAGATTAGATATAAAGTGAGTATAGAGAAGGTAACTACATATAAAGTCAATAAATAGAAAGTAACTACCGTATTTTTCGGACTATAAGTCGCAATTTTTTTCATAGTTTGGCCGGGCTCCAGTGCGACTTATGTATGTTTTTTTCCTTTTTTACTATGCATTTTTGGCAGGTGCGACTTATACTCCGAAAAATACGGTAGATATTGTGAGTTCAAACCCCGGCCGAGTCATACCAAAGACTATAACAATGGGAGCCATTACCTCCCTGCTTGGCACTCAGCATCAAGGCTTGGAATTGGGGGTTAAATCACCAAAAATGATTCCCGGGCGCGGCCACCGCTGCTGCCCACTGCTCCCCTCACCTCCCAGGGGGTGATCAAGGGTGATGGGTCAAATGCAGAGGACAAATTTTACCACACTTAGTGTGTGTGTGACAATCATTGCTACTTTAACTTAACTTTATTAAGTACCTAGATAGAAAGTAACTGGACATTAAGTAAATAAATATAAATAAACCAGATAGAAAGTAAATAGATAGAAAGTGACTACAGAAAAAAATAACTAAATAAAAAGTAAGTAGATTTCAATTACATAGAAAGCGATTATAGAGCATGTAACTAACTAGAATGTAAATCAATACAAAGTGACGATATAGAAAGTAACTAAATAGAAAGTAACTAGGTAAAAAATAATTACGAGAAAGTAACTGGATATAAAGTAAGTAAATATAAAGTAAGTATATATATAAAGTAAATAAACAGAAAGTGAGTCTAGAGAAGGAGATGAGATATAAATGAAATAGGAAGTGAGTATAGAGAAGTAAGAAGATCAAAAGAAAATACATAGAAGAATGAGACTAGTTAGAAAGTTAGTAGACACAAAGTATCTGAACAGAAAACCACAAGATCAAAAGTGACATAAAGTAACTCATACAGAGAATGTACAGTAACTACAATGTTACTAGATTTAAAGTAACTAGACATAAAGTAACTAGAATGCTACTAGATATAAAGTAACTAGAATGTTACTAGATATAAAGTAACTAGACATAAAGGAACTAGAATGTTACTAGATATAAAGTAAAAGACTAGTAAGAAGAATGTTACTTGATAGAAAGTGAGGAGATAGAAGTGAACTAATTGCACATAGAAAGTAACTAGATGAAAAGTAACTAGATGTGTTGATGTCATCATCAGCCTACTCAGCCCCGCCCACCACATCTCCTGCTCAGAGATTTGTCAGCGTGGGACCGCGAGACCCCGCCTTCAACATCCCGCAGCAGCCGCAGGTATGAGCACACACACACACACACACACACACACACACACACACACACACACACACACACACACAAGAAGAGTGGTCCTGCAGGGATAGACATCAGTTAAAGTGTTTGTGAGAGGGAGACCCCCAGGGAGCGTACAGTAAACAGTCTCATCGCCGTGGTGACCAAGTGGACTGTCTGTGCATTCCTCTGTGTGTGTGTGTGTGTGTGTGTGTGTGTGTGTGTGTGTGTCTGAGGGCAGATGGCAGCAGCTTTGTGTGAGGGTGGGCATCGTGCCCATGGCGGTCAGCATAGTGGTTGCCATGGGCAACGATGGCGGTTGTCCACGGACACAAAGATGGAGGGCCTCATCATGACAACAACACACCCACTGGGGGGGCAGAGGGTGACATGGTGACACCTTCAAGGTGACTGCGCACGTGTGTGTGTGTGTGTGTGTGTGTGTGTGTGTGTGTGTGTGTGTGTGTGTGTGTGAGTGTTATGTTGACTCAACCAAATACTAATGGCGAGAAGAACCTCCTGTCAGCCATCTTTGTTTGTCTTCACTTGTCGCACGTGTGTCCCTCTTGTTACGTTATTAGCATGTATGATGTTGTCTGTGATGTGTGCGGTCTTGGCGGGAATGACCACACACACACACACACACACACACACACACACAGTGGGAGTGTGTGAGGACAGTCTGCAGTGCAGAGCGAGGAAGAAAAGTCACAACGTCAGCAAGTTGTATTGATTAAAAACTAACCTTCCACTCTTCTTCTCCTCTCACTACACACACAGACACACACACACACACACACACACACACACAAACAAACACACACACACAGCGAGGGAAGCACAATAAGTCAGGAGCGACACAAAGCCACACACATCATTTTTACAAACTTTTGTCCAAATGTACGTTGTAAGTAGTGTGTATTGTTTAAAAGTGTGTGTGTGTGTGTGTGCTCTGGTTGCCTTGACTATGGTCATCGCATTGTTGCCCCTAGCAACCAGACACGGGACAGCGAGGAAATGAAACATGGTAGAACACACATATGGCCGTGCTGAGTTCAGGGTCTGTCGGGACAGTGGGACATCTGTGTGATGACGTGTGCCGTGTCTGTCCACAGTGGTACCTGGGATAACGACTCCAGAGGCCCCTCCCCCTGCGTGCACCTGTACAACAATGGCTGCAGCCCCTCCCCCAATCTGACAAGAACGATGTCCCGCCCCCCCTCCTGCACCCTCCTCCCCCAACGCGCCTGACTCCGCCCCCACCAGCATCAGCATGGCTCGGGCGGGTCCAAGGGTCCAGTCAGGTGACTGTCTGGGTCACATGACTTTGTTTGGTGCCAGCCCCGCCTCCCGGGCCCTCCCTTTTTGTGAGGGGTGGGGCCAAGACTGACGGATTCCCCCCCCCCCCCCCCCGACCCCACCCCGCCCCTGTCAGGAAAAGGGTCTCTCCAAGGACAAGGACGCCCCTTGATGGAAGAGTGGGCGGGGCTTGTTCAGGTTTTCTTTTCTCTTCACATCATTTTGGCTCCTCCCCCTCCAGTGTGATGACGCTAGGGGGCGGAGCCGCGTGGAATATGGACGTGAGGAAAGTGCAATTGTGTTGGCTAGCTGGTTAGCGAGCTAGCCGCTTCTTTTACCCAGCAGTCCTCTCGCACCTCTGGACTCTAAACTAGTGAGGTACAAAAGACTTCTCTTCCTCTTCCTCTTCTTCTTCTTCTTCTTCTTCTTTGTTCCTGGTGGAAATCCCTTTAAAAGACTGAAATTAACTTATTTATTGTTTGTTTCAATCCACGACAATGTGACTTTCAACCTTTTTCCCCTCCTCGCTTCCTGTTTGCCAGATAATCTCCAAGGGGCGTGGCCTGGCCACAGGCTGCTCCGCGATTGGCCCGGCTCTCCAAGAGGCCGCGTCCAGTCCACAGCACTTAGGCGTGGTGAGGACTATCTATGTACATAAATATAGAATATATACACCTGCATGTCCTAGTGTTAGTCACATAGATGATGTAGTTAGTCACATGCTTCCTTTTCTATCTCCTGGCCCCGCCCCTCCACTCCCGCCTGATGACTTTTTGTGAAATGAACGGTTGGCCTTTACTTTGTTGTTCAATTCATCAGACGGACTTTTGGCAAACAATCAATGTAGTGCCTAAATGAAAGACACTTAACGAGTCAAATAGAATTTCAACCCGGAGGAGACAATCAGTCGTTGAGGGAACTGATGACAATTTCACCAAACCTCCTCACACGCCGGGTTGGGACCACGGTGCTGGTCATGTGACTTCCTGTCGTGCTAATTCCTGAGAGGAACGGCGACGACTTCATTATGCAAAACTTGCACTTCCTGTCGGCTTTTTCTTTCTCTTCCCGTCAACCAAAGTTAGCACGCGACCGGCGCCGCCTAGTGGCCGGTCCCTAAAAAAAACAAAACAAACATATGATAACCACGAAAGCCCCCCCCCCCTTCTACTTCCCGGTGACAATCTCGCCAAGCTGAGCCGCCGTCACTCGGGGGGGGGGGGACTTCCTCCCCGGACTCTGCGGTCGCTAACGAGCCTTAACGAGTCCTGAAGGTGTTTACACTTTTGTCACGTGATCGCCGACTTCCTTTCCTGCTGACGTGCACTAAAGCCCGCCCCCGGGGGGGTCGCAAGAAAGGTCAAAGCAATATGTGTGTTGTTGTGTAGTTGTTGTGGCGCGGCAGTGAGGACGTCACACCTGTGTGTACCTGCCCCCCCCCCATACACACACCTTTTTGTTTTTGTGTGCTTGTAATGATGATGATGATGACTCAGCATCCTCCTCTTCCTTTGTGTCGCTCATTCCACGCGGAAATAAACTACATCAACATTCTTTTTTTTTTTTGGGTTTCTTTTCTTTTCCATGGCTTTCTTTCCCCGCACTTCCTCATCCTCATCTGTTGGCCCCGCCCACGTCACAGCGAGCCAATCGCAGCGGCGCGAGGCTACCGATTGGACGGCGCAGGCGCAGATCGTTTGCTCGACGGCGCGTTGTCGCTTTCTCGTTGCCATGGCGACACGTGAGGAGGTGATTTAGAAGCCCCTCCCTCCCGCCATCGACCTGATACTTTCCTGCAGGAGACCAATCAATGCTGTTTGTGCTGACTTCAGCATTATCCCCCCCTGCGTCGCCATGGCAACCCTTGCACCTGCGCCCCGCCCCCTTCGCCCAGTTGGGGTCGATGCTGCTTTGATGGGAAAGTTGCGCACACAAAGTTTGTCCCGAGGCTGCAGTGGGAGCACGTGACGTCATCATCATCATCGTCATCGTCACAATGAGGGCCACATCCCAGCATGCACCTCCAACTCTCCTGTGCCTCTTTGACGCCACCTTCTGTCCACTTCCTGTGTCCATAAGTGGCACTTCCTGTCCCCCAACAGAAAAAGCGTCTCTATGCAACAGAACCACAACAGAATAAAGACGCTCACACGCAGTCCACGTCTCCTTTCTTCTTCTTCTTCTTTTCTTTACAACATGCAACTTTCACCACCACAGCGTAAATAACTCACACACATTTGATGATGTCACTTCCTGTAAGGCCAACAGTCTTCAAGACAAGATGTCACATGACTATCAGGTGTTGAACTATTCATGCGAGTGAGGAGTCACGTCTTCAAACATGAAGTTTAAATATGGATTTGGATCTTTTGACATTTACTTTGACAAGTCGACTCTTCCCTCGGGAGGCAACTTCCTCTTCCTGGATCAGGTCACGTGACCCCACAACTCATATTTCCTCAGTGAGGTGACGGAATGATTCCTAGCAGGACACTTTTATTCACGCACACGCCTTTGAAAATATATTTATTCGTTTTGTGTGCAAATGAAATTCCATCATTGTATCGTCTAAGTGTTGGCGCCCCCTGGTGTCCAATCAACGACATGGATAGGGAAAATATTGTAACACCTTTTATTTACACTTTAATAACTTAAACGACATTTTACATACAAAGTCAGAAATGCTCCTCCCTAAAATGACATTTTTCCTTTTATGGAAGATTTTTTTTAATGTATATTTTGAAGGAGGGCTGTCAAAATGAATGAATTAACTGGTGATTAATCACAAAACATATTGCATTGTTCATGTACACACATAGATTACATTTATTTTCACCGTAAAATCCCCTTGACCTTGAATGCTAAACGGTCAATGCATGAAACATGAGTGAGGAGACTCGCCGGCATATTTGCCTCCAAAATACAGCCTGAAATAACCTTAGAGCAGGGGTCGGCAACCCGCGGCTCTTTAGCGCCGCCCTAGTGGCTCCCTGGAGCTTTTTCAAAGATGTATGAAAAATGGAAAAAGATGAGGGGGAAAAAAATCTATTTTTTGTTTTAATATGGTTTCTGTAGGAGGACAAACATGACACAAACCTCCCTAATTGTTATAAAGCACACTGTTTATATTAAACATGCTTCACTGATTCCAGTATTTGGCGAGCGCTGTTTTGTCCTACTAATTTTGGCGGTCCTTGAACTCACCCTAGTTTGTTTACATGTATAACTTTCTAGGACGTGTTTTATGCCACTTCTTTTTCTGTCTCATTTTGTCCACCAAACTTTTAACGTGCATGAAAGGTGAGTTTTGTTGATGTTATTGACTTGTGTGGAGTGCTAATCAGACATATTTGGTCACTGCATGACTGCAAGCTAATCGATGCTAACATGCTATTTAGGCTAGCTATATGTACATATTGCATCATTATGCCTCATTTGTAGCTATATTTGAGCTCCTTTAGTTTCCTTTAGGTCATCTTTTTTCAATTTATATCTCATGACACACTATCTGTATGTAATATGGCTTTTCATTGTTTTGCGGCTCCAGACAGATTTGTTTTTGTATTTTTGGTCCAATATGGCTCTTTCAACATTTTGGGTTGCCGACCCCTGGACTAGACAAAACAGTTACCAAGTTTTGTAAAAAAATGAATGACAAAACGTTTAAAAATGTTCCTGCTTTACATTCTGACAATACTATCTGGGTCTTTTTAATCGTACAATCATGATTCAACCAAATTCCAAAAAGTGATGCATCTTATTTAAAAAAAAGACAGCCCTATTTTAAGCAAATGAATGTCGGACACACAAATGTTTCACAATCATGAAGATCATAGCACTTACTAGATCACGATGGCCACTTGGCATGTTGTGATGACATCACCCTTTATAAGTACAAACAACAGGAAGTGTCTACGTGACCTCACAGAGACAGGTGCGGCTTCCTGTACGTCTGGTTGGTGATTGACAGGCGGGTCAGGCGTGCGCCGTAATAGTCGACAATGTAGTCGGAGCCGTCCGATGGACCTACGATCTGAACGCCACATCATGCGAGTTAGCGCTGGCGTGGACACACTTTCAATGTTACCATTAGCTGCAACTTCCCACATGGCTGGCGTGCCGACTCACCTGCATGGTGATCAAGATGAAGTCTATGAGCGTTCCGATGCCGCAGAACCCCACCGTGCAGAACTTCAGCAGCCCTGACGGGGGAGACAAGAAGCTTGCTGATGTGTTCAAAGTGACAATCACGCAACATGTGTGTGTACCAAGTGCCGGGTAGCCCAGGTAGAAGCGGTCGGCGCCCAGCCAGCCCAGGAAGAGAGACAACGCCACCGCCACCTTGTAAGAGTATCCACTCCTGACAACACACACGTCTTGACAAAAAGTCTACAACATTGAATTGTGTGTGTGTGTGTGTGTGTGTGTGTGTGTACTCACACGTTCCTGCAGGGAATGCTTTTATTAAAGCCCACCTCATCCCCACTGAACCTGAACTCTGAACCATTGGATAGTCGACAAGTGACGTTTGGAGCTGGGAGACATTCCACTGGACACACAAACACACTGAAGGTGAGCTGGGAGACATTCCACTGGACACACAAACACACTGAAGGTGTCAAGCAGACACTAACCCCAAGCTGTGGCGTCTCGGCAGTTTTCAGGCTCCTGAGTGTTTTCGTCTATCTTCGGATCTTTGCACAAATATGTGAGCTCCGTCAAGGAGTCACCCAGGAAGTATACACAGCAGGTGTTTTTTGTTTTACCATGCAACAGCGTTATACCACCAACTTGTATGCCTAATTCACTTATGTTTGTTGTACATTGGGCAGATGTTCGCCATGTCCAGATGTTGTTCTGTAAGCAGCTCCTCCTACATACTTCATCCAGGTTAGACATATGGAGGACGCTACATTTCCAAGCGTTTAAGTATCAACATGATCCTTCTCCATTAAGCGTCACAACTTTACCATAGAGCAGGGGTCTTAAGTTCAAACACAACTGGCTGGCCTGTACAAAAAATATACAGATGTCACGATAGGAAAAAAATCTGCTCAGTTACCACAATTTTCCTTTTTTTTTTTTTTTTACATCAAAATACTTTACATTGAAAAACTTCACCACTGATAATTTTACGATAAATTTCAAGTGGCAGTTTTTTTTTACCGTAAAATCTCTGGTCATTTTGACAGAGCATTACTATTAGAGATGTGCTTTAAAATGTAATATCGGAAATTATCGGTATCGGTTTTTTATTAACGGTATTGTTTTAGTTTTGTTTTTTAATTAAATCAACATAAAAAACACAAGATACACTTACAATTAGTGCACCAACCCAAAAAAAACTCCCTCCCCCATTTACACTCATTCACACAAAAGGGTTGTTTCTTTCTGTTATTAATATTGTGGTAGGTTCCTACATTATATATCAATATATATCAATACAGTCTGCAAGGGATACAGTCCGTAAGCACACATGATTGTGCTCCACTAATAGTACTAACCTTTAACACTTCATTTGACTCATTTTCATTCATTACTAGTTTCTATGGAACTGTTTTTATATTGTTTTACCTTCTTTTTTATTCAAGAAAATGTTTTTCATTTATTTATCTTATTAATTTATTTAAAAAAGGACCTTATCTTCACCATACCTGGTTGTCCAAATTAGGCAAAAAAATGTGTTAAATCCACCACTGCATATATCGGTATCGGTAATTAAAGAATTGCACAATATCGGCAAAAAGCCATTATCGGACATCCCTACTTACGATACATTGAAATAGAGAAGCAATTTATTATTATTTTTTTTTACCGTAAATGATATATTCGCTGTATTTTGACAGAGCATTACTAGACATTGAAATGCAGTCCTAATGTTATTTTAAATGAATATATTGATTCTTTCCAGTGCATTACTGTAAATGGGAAAAAGGTACCGTTGATGATTTAACGGTAAACTTGTGTCTAATCTTCCATGTGCGCTGGATTGTATTTTGTCGCCATGATGAGTATTTTGCAGCAGGACAAGCGGTAGCAAATGCATGTAGCCACTAGCTATTGTTGACATGCGTTGTTGTTAACCCCCCGAGGGCGACACACGTGTGAAGGATATTGTCCAAGTCTCAGGTTGTCGCAGTTGTCCGTCCCAGCAGTCGTGGCATGAGCAAAGAGCAAAGAAAAGCAAAAAGAAAAGTAAAAAGTCCACAGACCGCAGCAACAACAACTTAGCCTTCTTCCACACGACGCCATGTTGTGTCGATGACGTCACCAATGACGCCTTCAGGGTTGATGGGAAAGAGAGAGACGTCTGATAATCTGGCGACTGGCAACACTGCGGACGTCTCCAAATTTGAGGATGTATGTTTAGATTTGATAGGATTTACTCATTGAAATGATTTAAATCAGGTATTTGGAAAACAAATATTACACACTTATTCGGATCGTTGTATTTGATATTTTTCAACGCAAAGAAAGGACAATTACTACTTTTTGGGCGAGGACTTCCTCTTATTCCGACAGCAAGCGAACGCAGCATTAAAGCGACACTACTCTACGGAACTGAACTGGATTCACTTCAAGTAAGTTTCTTCTCAGTTGGAATCTTCTTCAAGAACTTTTGGAAGTCGGAGCAACTATCTTGTGAATGAAGAAGGTGTGTTCGTCCGAGGGTTGCCGCCTTTAGCTTCACAGCCACACCGAAGCGGAGTTAGTGGGCGGGTTAGGAGAAGGAGTTAGCATGCTAGCAGGCTAGCAGGCTAGTCCACGCACAACTTGGAAAAGTCATTGAAGGTGAAAAGTTGTAAATATATAAACATATACACACATATATAAACATATATATACACATTTACACACTTATATACACTTATACACGCGAGGGTTGTGTTGTTAGTGCTTATTGCACTTGTTGTGAAAGTCTGAGGCACCTGCTGCTTATTAACCTCATACACCAAATAACAATAATACATCACATTTAAATAACAATAATACATCACATTTAAATAACAATACATCACATTTAAGTAACAATAATACATCACATTTAAATAACAATAATACATCACATTTAAGTAACAATAATACATCACATTTAAATAACAATAATACATCACATTTAAATAACATTAATACATCACATTTAAATAACAATAATACATCACATTTAAATAACAATAATACATCACATTTAAGTAACAATAATACATCACATTTAAATAATAATACATCACATTTAAATAACAATACATCACATTTAAGTAACAATAATACATCACATTTAAATAACAATAATACATCACATTTAAGTAACAATAATACATCACATTTAAATAACAATAATACATCACATTTAAGTAACAATAATACATCACATTTAAATAACAATAATACATCACATTTAAGTAACAATACATCACATTTAAGTAACAATAATACATCACATTTAAATAACAATAATACATCACATTTAAGTAACAATACATCACATTTAAGTAACAATAATACATCACATTTAAGTAACAATAATTCATCACATTTATACTACACTAAGTAACAATAATACATCACATTTATACTACACTAAGTAACGATAATACATCACATTTATACTACACTAAGTAACAATAATACATCACATTTGTACTACACTAACAATAATTCATCACATGTATACTACACTAAGTAACAATAATACATCACATGTATACTACACTAAGTAACAATAATACATCACATTTATACTACACTAAGTAACAATAATACATCACATTTATACTACACTAAGTAACAATAATACATTACATTTATACTACAATCAAGCTTTATTTTTCACCAAAAGTTGTTTATCGACACTTGCCCCTCCCCCAACCTGCCCAGTTTCACTTCCTGCTTTCAGGTGTCTGCAGGTGAGCAGCACACCCATTGTGTGCGTGTATATGTGAGTGTATATACTGTATGTGTGTAAATGTGTGTGTATGTGTTTATATGTGTATATGGGTGTATATGTGTGTGTGTATGTGTGTAGGATGCAGTTGTGGTTCGGTCCAGCTTTGTGTGAACATTGAGGCTCCATGCTGGGCCACAGGTGTCAAACTCAAGGCTGGTACGATAACCTGAAAATAATGTGTGTCCTTTTTTTTTTCTTACTGAATATACATTACAGGACAAAAGTTTGGACACACTTTCTCCTCATTCAATCTTTATGTTCATGACTATTTACATTGTAGATTGTCACATCAAAACTATGAATGAACACATGTGGAGTTATGTACTTCACAAAAAAAAGGTGAAATAACATGTTTTATATTCTAGTTTCTTCAAAATAGCCACCCTTTGCTCTGATTACTGCTTTGCACACTCTTGGAATTCTCTCCATGAGCTTCAAGCACACTTGTGAACAATGTTCCCTCTAATTTGTCATGTGTGTGATCAACACACAAACACTCTGAGCATTGAGTGGAGTACAGACGTGCTCACTGTGGTCATACTAATTTAAATGTCTTATTATTATAATCAAGTGACAGTAGTCTTTTTCAAGAGATTATTTTCTAATAGATGTGATTTGGCCCACTTAGATATTGTTTTTTTTTTAATCAGCTAGTATTTGATGCCTGGGTGGGAGTCCTGCTTTGGAAAGATTGTGTACATTTAGTTCCCCTTAAAACATACACATGTTGCATGAGATGAAGTGTTTATTCACTTTATGTCTGTAAAATAAATATTTTTATTAGCAATTATGTAACATCATTTCATGATTAATATCCAAAAAATAACATTCTTAACAAATGACAGTAGAATAAGCGCACTGATTGAGGAGTTATAGTAAAACCACTTGAAATGTACACTTTACGTGTAGTGTTGGAGTTGTCCAACTTTTTGTGTGGCCTTAAACGCACCAGCCATAGTGTTATACATACACATACACTATTGCCATAGTGTTATACATACACATACACTATTGCCATAGTGTGTGTGTCGGTGCAGGTGAGAGAGAGAGAGCAAGCGGATATAACAGATGACAAAGACTTGGTTTGTATGCGAGACAACCAGCAGTTTTGCTAGATAGACGTATTTGACACATTGTTTTGGTGTGGTTATGGCCGACAAACAATTTGGCTAAATAAAGGGACCGATGGAATTCCTGTGTCCTCCTTTAAGTGTCTCCACAGACGTTACAATAATAGAAGTGTTGACAAACATTGTTTTATCTGTTGTGGCCGCCTTACTCACAGTTGCATTGCAATATCATACAAAACTAACTATTTGTTTATTTTGTTTAGAGTGGGATTAGATTTTTTTGCGTGGCATAGATTTGCTGTGCGCAGAGGACGTGTGAGCACTGCACACCTTAGAGGGAACGTTGTCTGTGAAGTGAAAACCATTTCAGCTTGAAGCTCATGGAGAGAATGCCAAGAGTGTGCAAAGCAATAATCATAGCAAAGGGTGGCTATTTTGAAGAAACTAGAATATAAGACATGTTATTTCACCTTTTTTTGTTAAGTACATAATTCCACATGTGACAATCTACAATGTAAATAGTCATGAAAATAAAGATTGAATGAGGAGAAGGTGTGTCCAAACTTTTGTCCTGGACTGTATTCATTGTTTCCATTTTGACAAAACAAATATGTAAAACATGACATTGCATGTTTCAAACTTGAATATACTATTATCTGCTCATACAACAAAGATTAGTATTAGAGATGGGAATTTTGTCTGGACAGTTATGGCACATATGACAATCACAATAATTTTTTAAAATTGATATTTAAATCACAATTAAACCCATGATTCATTTATTTGAAAAAAAAAAAGTTTTACCACCAAAACTCAACTTTAAATGACATTTTAAAAGAACAACCAGTTATAAATGATTACAAAATAAACAAAAACCAGTAAAATATAAATAATAAAGTTAAATAACAATAGCAATATGAAAAAACAATAATGCTCAGTTTTGCCATTTGAATTTTCTTTAAATTCTGTTTTTCACCGTTTACACTTATTGTACATCTATAGAGTGTGTGTTTTTGTGTCATTAATAACATTGAATAAAATGTTGGTTTATAAATGCAAAAATCCTGACATTTATTGGTGCAACACATTTTGAGCAGTATTTGAAGCATAATAGTTATGTAAATGTTTTAAGTGCATTATGCTTGTATAGTGTACTTGTTTCAAAAGAAAAAACGAGAGTCTCTCAAGTTGCGACTGCTGTCCTGTTTGTACATTGATCTTACATGGATGATGTCGCTCACAACAACACAAGCAGATGAGATGTGTGGATTGTTTTTTTAGCTTCAGAGTTTAGTCTATGTTTCAAGTGGCCGTCTCCACGTTGTTTAGTTGAGGATAGGGCGGTTGAGTGTTTCTGGACACATTATGTTCCTTCTCCTCGCAATTATAGCATTCCACTCACTTGTATGTCCATTTCTGTGATAGTCTGCGTATAACGGGATTTCATTTTATTGGCCAATTATGGGATTCCGTACGCGGTTACTTTAAGGCGGAAATCACATGGCCTTACTTTTTTTGTAGAGTTGAGTAATTATTAATTGGCATACTAGCGCTGTGTCAAATAAAAAGTAGCAACCATGGTGAGAGCCCCTCTTCCTCCACTCATACGCTCCTCATCGTTCCAAGCTCAGGGATTTGCATGCACATAGCAAGGCCCATTAATGGCCTTTTTTATTATAATATAGACAAAATCTAATTCCAGATTAAAATGTGATTAATTGTCCAGCCCTTGTGGGAATATTTAGCCACCTAACAATTTAATTTAGAATCAATTCTTGATTCAACACAATTCTCAATTCAAACCCATCCATTTTCTACTGCTTGTCCCTTTTGGGGTGGCGGGGGATGCTGGAGCCTATCTCAGCTGCATTCGGGCGGAAGGCAGCGTACACCCTTTCTCGCTATTATTTTTTTGGTATAACAATTACAATAAAATCTTTTCAAAACAGGTTATAGGTAACAAAACTTCCTTTTGGTTCCAGAAGTATGACATATACACAGCGAGTAAGAATGGTTACAGCCTAAAAACGTCTTTTTAAAAATATTTTTCTTAAAAAATTTTTTTGTTTTTTTAATCGATTTTTTTATTTATTTATTATGAATCCAAATAGAATCGGAATAATAGAAATCACAATTCAGATGTGATACGATTTGTTTTGAGCACCCCTAATTATTATATACCATATTACAAATCGTATGTAAAAATACAAATACTTAAATACTTGTCAACGTGACTTATTTCAAAACAACTTATCCAATAATTTGAATGTACAATAACCAAATACGTAGGTAATTGTGTAAAAACTTAATGGAGCGATTCCATATTTATATTCATACATTCACTGTTACAAACAGCCCTCTGAAGGCAGTCATAACTTCGATGTGGCCCTTAATAAATTGCATTCAGTGACAATCTACAATGTAAATAGTCATGAAAATAAAGAAAACGCATTGAAATGAGAAGGTGTCCAAACTTGTGGCCTGTACTGTATATATGTATAATAATACAATATTATATTATAATAATGATAATTAACGGCTAAATCTGAAGTTGATCTAAAAAAAAAAAAATCACACTAAAATTCTTGGGGATCCAAAAGGGCCCCACCCAAAATTATTTTTATTTTCAACACTTTGTGTTTTTTTGTTAATTGTCATTGCTGAAAAAATAATGAACTCAAATCAACAATGTTATGAATTATTGACGTATTTAAGGTTGCAATTATTTCATGACAAATATTCCACTTTGAATTTTTTTTGGGGAAAATATTGCATATTTTGTGTTTTTGCCATAGTTTAATTTGTCAAAAAAGGCATAAAGCATAAAAAATATATATATTTTTTTACTTTATATTGACCGATGAAACTGAAGTGAACTAGGGATTTAAGCATTGCATGTTAATATAACAAGTAATATAATATGACTTATCTTTAACATGTTTATGACTGACACCTTTCTGGGACCATGGGACCAAACTTGAGGGGCGCCCTAAAGGTTAAAAAAAGTCTTTATGTGGAATAAGTTTGGACACCCCTGAAATCAACTGTGCTGTGAAGATGATCATGGTCTACTAAGTGGACTTGAAGGAGGAATAACTGTCTTTTTGTCTTGGTTTCTAGATGGAATGAGCATGATTGAGAACATCGGAGAAGGTAACTGATCTCATTTCTATTTAGTGTAAAGACGGGACTAAGATCCACATGTAAAGTGCTTCCTGTGGCTCGCCTCCAGTGTCGCCAGCCGAGCGCCAGCAGGTTCTGGAAGCTCTGGAGCGGCTGCAGTCCAAGCTGGTCCGGAAGGAGGAGTGGAGCCACTGCAGCGAGCGTGTGGGGACTCTGAAGGAGACCCTGCAGAGTCCCCTCTTCACTCACATCCTGACCCTGCAGCACTCCATCAGGCAGCTGCGGAACCAGGTCAGAACACGGTAGACTTCCTGTGGAGGATGCAATCAATCACATCTCTGTCCCATGTTCACCTGTGACCGTGGTCCAGTGAGGACATAGTGCGCCTGCAGGTCTCTGTCCCATGTTCACCTGTGACCGTGGTCCAGTGAGGACATAGTGCGCCTGCAGGTCTCTGTCCCATGTTCACCTGTGACCGTGGTCCAGTGAGGACATAGTGCGCCTGCAGGTCTCTGTCCCATGTTCACCTGTGACCGTGGTTCAGTGAGGACATAGTGCGCCTGCAGGTCTCTGTCCCATGTTCACCTGTGACCGTGGTCCAGTGAGGACATAGTGCGCCTGCAGGTCTCTGTCCCATGTTCACCTGTGACCGTGGTCCAGTGAGGACATAGTGCGCCTGCAGGTCTCTGTCCCATGTTCACCTGTGACCGTGGTCCAGTGAGGACATAGTGCGCCTGCAGGTCTCTGTCCCATGTTCACCTGTGACCGTGGTCCAGTGAGGACATAGTGCGCCTGGATCAGTATTCTGTGGCGTCCAGCCTCCACAATAAACAAGCCGCACTGCAAATTAAGATAATGGCGGGCTTCATATTGTAAGTGCTGCGAAGGTCACGCCGGAGTCTATGAAGGCGTCGCCCAAGCCTTATTTATACCCCTCCGCCCCCCCCCCCCCACCTGTGCACGGATCTATCAAGCTTTAATATCTGCTGTCCCGCTTTGACTAACGGCCTTGTCCCGCCGCTATTGATGAAATGGCGCTGGATGTTGCGCCGTCAGCCCGGCCCAAATAAGCCTCAGACTGATACGCTTCCACAATGTGAGAGTAAAGGTCATTAATAGATTACCTGCTCACGGAGCACAGGAATCTATTGATTTTCTACACAGCTCACTCTCTGCTTCATTACTTCTTATTCCAACACGTCCTTGTGTCTCTGTGTGACCACACATTTACACTAGCATTACATCTACTGCAAACATCATAAACATTTACTCAAACTATTTCATATTACCATACGCATCTACAGTAACATTAACATTTACTGTAACTATCTAGCATTAGCATTTACAACATCATTAACATCTACTGTGTGCATCATTTTGTATTACCATTTGCATTTATTATTAGCATCTACCGTTCAGATTTATTATTAGCAATTTAGCATTAGCGATTATTAGCGTTTACTGTTAGTGTTTACAGTTGAGTTTATGAAGGATCTCCATGAGTCTACAGCGCAGTGGAGACTATTCTTCCTGGGGTCCAGGCAAAGAACATCACACAATCACAAAAATAAAAAGATTACAATGCAGTACAACATGATCAAATAATAAAATGTTGTAATACAAAAATAGCAACAACAAAGAACCAAAAAATAAAAAGATAACTTTGAGTTTACATAATAATGTTCATACCAAAGATAAAAAGAGCAATATAAAAATAGATATATATATTTTTGCAAAAATAAAACCAAGAACCAATGCCCTAAAATATACACATTAGTGTACCAAAGACAAACAATAAGTGACAAAAAAGTACCATCCATCCATTTTCTACTGCTTGTCCCATAATCAATGAAATAGTCACAAATCCATAAAACCAGTCATGGCATTAGGTACAATCTAGAACAATCTCTTTCTGCAACACTTCTCTTCTTAGTCTATTCTTAAAACCCACTCTGCACTAAGTATCATTAACTGTAAGTATTTAGCATCAACCTTTTTTATTTGCATTTACTCTTAGCTTTTACCATGAGCATTTAACAATCACAATATTGCTTAGCATTTACCACTCATATTTATTGTAAATATTTAGCATTAGCGTTTGAAAATAGCATTTCTTCTTAGCATTTGAGATTAGTATTTACTATAATTGTTTACATCATCATTTTCAGTATCATTCACATTTACTCGAATTATTTATCATTAGACTTTCTTATTAGCTTGTGTCATTAGCATGTATTATTAGCATTTACATTAATATTTCTGATGAGCATTTACCATTCATATTTACTGTAAGCAATTATTATTATTATCATTTACAGATGGCGTTTACCATAAATAGTTATCATTCGTCTTTGCGTTTCACATGTATTATTAGCATTTACAATAAGCAATTACCATAACTACTTTCAACTGGCATTTACCATTAGCATCTTTTACTAGCATTTTTTTCATTAGTATTTACTATTAGCATTTAGCATTTACTATATGTAATGCGCTATACTAGAGTATTAGTGCAGTGTTTTTCAACAACTGTGCCGCGGCACACTAGTGTGCCGTGAGACACAGTCTGGTGTGCCGTGGGAGATGATGTAATTTCACCTAATTGGGTTAAAAATAACCATGTTAAAAGTAACCATGGTGGCAGCAGGTAGCTAATTGCTTTGTAGATGTCGGGAACATGGTTTGTGGTGATCACAATATGCAAGAGGCAGCGTGCAGGTCAAACAGTATCTAATGCTTAAACCAAAAATAAACAAAAGGTGAGTGCCCCAAAGAAAAAGCATTGAAGCTTAGGGATGGCAATTGTTGCGTTTTGGACCAGTTGTTCCTCCCAGGGAATTCAAGTCACAAGTCGCTCCCAAGCTCTTTACGACACTTAAAGCTGAGTTGAAAAACCACCAGAGACAGAATAGGTATTTTGTAATATATTAGCAAAGCTTTGCAGATATATTTTTGAGACCAGTCCAGCATAGAACATTCTATCGCGCCGCCAAAATGGTCTCCCCCCTCGACCAAAACCCTCTCCTCTTAAGTCTGTCTCCCTCCCCCCCTGGCAGTCATGTCTCTTTAGCCAAAACAAATGCTTATTATCGCTCTCTCTAACATTCCTCATTCAAGGTTAAGCACACAGTTTTGCAGACAACCAAAAGACCACATTTGGAAGAAAAACACTAGCTGTTTTGTAATATGACAATGAAATAAAAAGAAGTCACACTTAAATTCGGATATATGTAAATATCTGCCTCCGACACTAGGCAGAACGAAATTAAAACTGAACTGGCTAAAAACAGGATGCTGGACGACAGCAAAGACTTGCGGCGTGTTGAGCATAGACGGCGTCCACATCCGTACATGACATGACAATCAACAACGTCCCCACAAAGAAGGATAAATAGTCTTGATTGCTAAAACAAAGCAGGTGTGGGGAATATCGCTCAAAGGAAGACATGAAACTGCTACAAGAAAATACCAACAAAACAGGAAAAGCCAGCAAAATAGGAGCGCAAGACAAGAAGTAAAACACTACACACAGGAAAACAGCAAATAAGTGTGACAGGTGGTGACAGTACACCTACTTTGAGACAAGAGCTATAGTCATGCATGCTGGTTATGCTTTAAAGTCATATCCAACACTTGCGAGAACGGCTGCTACATTTTTATTTTTGATTTATTCTGCTGGTGGTGTGCCTGCGCATTTGTTCAATGCTCAAAAAAGGTTGAGAAACAGTATTAGTGTCTTGTGGTAAAGCCCAAGTGCTGAAGTGAATTGCATGACTGTTTCCTGTGCAGCTGAGCAGCATGCCGCCAGACGTCGGCAGCCACTTCAATTTCTCCAAAAAGGGTGAGCTGATCTTGAGCGCGGGGGGCTCGACTCAGACCAACGGCTGGCCTCCACCCTCCCATCAGACCGACGACCTTCAGGAGTGGATCTCGTCCGCTGCCAAGGTGCGTGCACGTGAACACTAACACTGCTCAGCCCTCACCACAATGTGTGCCCTCAGGGCCGAAGCACAGAAGGCGTCAGACTGACTCGCCCACAGTCAGGTGGTCTTGGCTTCAGCGTGGTGGGTCTTCATCCAGGAAGCAGCAGTCAGGACGTCTTTGTCAAACACATCCAGCCTGGAGGCGTGGCCCACAGGTGACTGGACTAAATGTCCTTTTTATCAACAACAAAACATATTACAGGACCTTTTTAAATTTAGGGATTCCAGTAGTTCAACTTCTTAACTGTTTGAGTTCACCATAGCGTTAGCATGTGGCTAACTGAGCTACATAAAAGGCTTTTTGTTCTCAATGTATATTTTTGTAAGTATTCACTCATTAGCTTAGCATAAATGTAGCTGGTGCTGTTTTACACCCATTAGTCAGCACTTTGAAGGAAGTGTTTGTGTTGGCGCCGGCAGGGACGGGCGGCTTCAGGTGCGGGATCAGATCCTGGTGATAAACGGACGCCCCCTGGTGGCAGGGATGAGCCACCAGCAGGCGCTCGCTTTGCTGCAGCAACCTGGCGAGACGGTGGAGCTGCTGGTGGCGAGGGACCGCCCATCCAGGGTATCATCAGCATCGACTCTGGCGGTTGACGACAAAGACGCGGTAGGTGATGGGAGGTCCCTGTTAGGCCACACCCACACATCACAGTGACTTCTTTATTGACTTCAACGTGAAAGCCGTAGTCGGGGCTCCCCAAAAGTCCAAAGCAGAGAAAAGCGACCTTGATATGAAGCAGCCTCATGCTAATTGATGGTCATGTGATGTCAGCTTAGTTTCTAATGACTCACTCTCACACTGTCACTCTTAGTTCTTATTTCTTCTCCGCCTCACTCACTGCAACTATCCTCTGTTGAAATCACGCCTTCATTGAGGTCACATGAATAGAGTTTGCTATCGTTTCGTATTCCCCCGATATCGGTGCCAAATTGGTTCTTTTGAAGTGTTGTCTGAAAACACGTGTAGTTTTAGAGCAACATTAGCATTGTTAGCATCTCTGTTTTTAAGAAAGACTCCTGAGTGTGGCACAGCAAGAATGCTGGATATATACTAGAAATATTACTACAGCGTCACTTTCATGTTGGCATTTCCTGTCAAAAAACGTGTGTATTTTTACAGTAATATTAGCATTAGCATGGTAGCCTCTCTGTTTTTAAGAAAGACTCCTGAGTGTGGGACAGCAAGGATGCAAGATATATAATACAAATATTACTACGTCACTTTCATTTTGGCATATGGTGTCAAAAAACATATGTGTAGTTTTAGAGCAACATTAGCATTGTTAGCATCTGTGTTTTTAAGAAAGACTCCTGAGTGTGGCACAGCAAGGATGCTAGATATATACTAGAAATATTACTACAGCGTCACTTTCATGTTGGCATTTCCTGTCAAAAAACATGTGTATTTTTACAGTAATGTTAGTGTTAGCATGGTTAGCCTCTCTGTTTTTAAGAAAGACTCCTGAGTGTGGGACAGCAAGGATGCAAGATATATAATACAAATATTACTACGTCACTTTCATTTTGGCATATGGTGTCAAAAAACATATTTTGTAGTTGTAGAGCAACATTAGCATTGTTAGCATCTCTGTTTTTAAGAAAGACTCCTGGCACAGCAAGGATGTTAGATATATACTAGAAATATTACTACAGCGTCACTTTCATGTTGGCATTTCCTGTCAAAAAACGTGTGTATTTTTACAGTAATATTAGCGTTAGCATGGTAGCCTCTCTGTTTTTAAGAAAGACTCCTGAGTGTGGGACAGCAAGGATGCAAGATATATAATACAAATATTACTACGTCACTTTCATTTTGGCATATGGTGTCAAAAAACTTATGTGTAGTTTTAGAGCAACATTAGCATTGTTAGCATCTGTGTTTTTAAGAAAGACTCCTGAGTGTGGCACAGCAAGGATGTTAGATATATACTAGAAATATTACTACAGCGTCACTTTCATGTTTGCATTTCCTGTCAAAAAACGTGTGTATTTTTACAGTAATGTTAGCGTTAGCATTGTTAGCCTCTCTGTTTTTAAGAAAGACTCCTGGGTGTGGCACAGCAAGGATGCTAAATACGTATATACTACAAATATTACTACGTCACTTTCATTTTGGCATATGGTGTCAAAAAACATATGTGTAGTTTTAGAGCAACATTAGCATTGGTAGCATCTCTGTTTTTAAGAAAGACTCCTGAATGTGGGACAGCAAGAATGCAAGATATATTACTACATCACTTTCATTTTGGCAGATGGTGTCAAAAAACATGTGTGTAGTTTTAGAGCAACATTAGCATTGTTAGCATCTCTGTTTTTAAGCGACTCCTGAGTGGCACAGCAAGGATGTTAGATATATACTAGAAATATTACTACAATGTCACTTTAATTTTGGCATATTGTGTCCAAAAACATATGTATTTTTACAGTAATGTTAGCATTAGCATTGTTAGCATCTCTGCTTTTAAGAAAGACTCCTGGCTGTGGCACAGCAAGGATGTTCGATATATACTAGAAATATTACTACGACACTTTCATTTTGTTATGTCCTGTCCAAAAACATATGTGTAGTTTTACAGCAATGTTAGCATTAGAATTGTTAGCATCTCTGTTTTTAATAGTCTCTTGAGTGTTGGACAGAAATGATGCTAGGTATGTACTAAATTATTACGAGAACGACACTTTCATTTTGGCATTTTCTGTCTGAAGACAAACGTGTAGTTTTACAGCAAGTTAGCATTAGCATTGTTAGCATCTCTGTTTTTAAGAAAGACTCCTGTGTGTGGCACAGCAAGGATGCTAGATGTATACTAGAAATATTACTACAGCGCCACTTTCATTTTGGCATTTTGTGTCAAAAAACATGTGTATTTTTACAGTAATGTTAGCGTTAGCATTGTTAGCCTCTCTGTTTTGAAGAAAGACTCCTGTGTGTGGGACAGCAAGGATGCTAGATAAATACTAGAAATCTCATTCCAACATCACTTTCATTTTGGCATGGTGGTCCAATGTGGTCCTCGGTGACCCCCTTGTCCTGTCCTGTTAGGGTCAGTGGGGTCACGTGGAGGAGATCCAGCTGGTGAACGACGGTTCCGGTTTGGGCTTTGGTATCGTGGGCGGGAAGACTGCCGGCGTGGTGGTGAGGACTCTCCTCCGAGACAGCGTGGCTGACAGGGTACGTATACTCTGCTTGTAAAAGTCCTCCAGGTCAAAGGTCAAAGGGCACGGGAGCGAGGACAGAACAATGTAGCTCAGCAACTTGGAGGGAACTAATCTTCTCTTTTCTGCCCTCCAAACAGGACGGGCGTCTCCGCACAGGTGACCACATCCTTCGCATTGGGGCCACGCCCACCAGTGGTCTCACCAGTGATCAGGTGGTCAAGGTCCTGCAAGCGTGCGGGAGTCATGTGACCATGCTGATAGCCAGGGACCCATGGAGCCAGGGGACAAATGCTCCGCCGCCCCCAGACTCCGCCCCGGTGTCCGCATTACCCCCGCCACTTCCAGAGCAGCCTCCCCAGCGGCGGGCCAGCAGGATGGTAAGCAGCGCCTTAGTCTCGTACACAATACTTCCTGCTTCCTACTTAGTGGTTAGATGGGTAGGTTGTGAGTTCAAACCCCGGCCGAGTCATATCAAAGACTATAAAAATGGGGGCCATTACCTCCCTGCTTGGCACTCAGCATCAAGGCTTGGAATTGGGGGTTAAATCACCAAAATGATTCCCGGGCACGGCCACCGCTGCTGCTCACTGCTCCCCTCACCTCCCAGTGGGTGATCAAGCGGATGTGTCAAATGCGGACACATTTCATCACACCCAGTGTGTGTGTGACTATCATTGGTACTTCCTGTTTCAGCCCAACTTGGAGGGCTACGAGATCCATGAGGTTCCACTGACCAAGAAGGACGGACAGAGCCTGGGAATCTCCATCATCGGACACAACCCCCTCACCAGCCAAGGTAGCTTCTTCTTCCCTTCCGCCACTGCTTGTTAACTAGCTCTCGTCCTCCTCAGATGCGGTAGGCGTGTTCATCAAGAACGTGGTCCCAGGCAGCGCCGCAGATCAGAGCGGAAATATCCGAGTGCACGACCGTCTGATTGGCGTGAGGACAAGACAACGGAACCACGTGACCGTCACAATTCCAAATTTGTCATCTTTTCCTTCTTTTTGTCCCCGCAGATGGACGACGTCAGCCTGCACGGTCTGACCAATCAGGAAGTTGTGGAGGTGATGAAGCGGACTGGCAGGACCGTGGTCCTGACTTTGGTCAGGAAGAAGACCAAAACTCTCGAGAGGTCCCTAGACAGAGGTACCGTTTTTACTTCAGGCATTTTTACACCAAAACTTTAGGAACTTTTAGTTCCTGTAGAATAGTGTTTTTGTTTCTGCAGGGGTGTTGAACTCATTTTAGCCCAGGGGCCACTTGTTTTGTTTCTGCAGGGGTGTTGAACTCATTTTAGCCCAGGGGCCACTTGTTTTGTTTCTGCAGGGGTGTTGAACTCATTTTAGCCCAGGGGCCACTTGGAGAAAAATCTGTGCACACGCGGGCCGGACTATTAAAATCATGGCATTAAAAGTAAAAAATAAAGATTATTTTCTTTTTCAAAAATAGAACAAACACATTCTGAAAATATTACAATAACATTTTTGAAAAAACTATCGGCAGCAGTAAAGTTTAGATCCATGAAGGAAAGAAGAAAGTGAATGAATGTTTATAACTGAATACATTTACATATGCATAAAAATGTTTTCTTCTCTAACGTTTATGACAACCTTTTTCCAAAAGACAATATATCATGTGAGATACAACAGGATCATGCATACATGTATCATTTGTTTTTAAATAGCTTACAAAAAAGTGGAACCCCAAAAATGTACTGTGGGACCCCATTTTCATGACTTGATGGGGTCCCTGGGACCCCACTTTGAGAATTCCTAGCGCCAACACTGCTGGAGTATTGCAGCGTGCAAAAATAGCAGCAGGTTCTAATACTAATCAAATATCATCCCATAGATCATTCCGGATCTGGCCCACGGGCCTTGACTTTGACACATATGACTGCATTTCTCAGATCCGGTTAGTTTATACAAATTTCCACACAATAGCATGTAAATAAACAGACAACATTAGGTCATATTTATTTTACTTAAGTGTAACCATGTAACCATGAATTGATTGACGTGGACAAGTGTAAAAACTTATTGGGGTGTTACCATTTAGTGGTCAATTGTTCGGAATATGTACTGTACTGTGCAATCTACTAATCAATCAATCAATCAAGTCTGTAAGCAAATACAAAGCAATAATATACTAAACAGTCTGACTTAAAAACGATGTCGATTGAATTGATCATAAAGAGTTAAGCTTTTGTCCGCAATGTCCAACGGTCAGAAAGTCAGTAAATCTTCAGCAAATGATGAATTCATGAGGTCAGGCAAGTCTTTATGGTCCATTTCAGCTGTAAAGAACAATATATTAATGTGAGTGTTTATCTTACGGTGACAACAAACGCATCAGATTTAGCATGGTGGAGGCTAATAACTACACAAATGGTGTGTGCATAGTGAATATTTGATGTCATTTACTCCTCCTTTATTTAACATTCCTCTTCAAACAAGGATGTTTGTGTCGCCGCTTCCACTTCATGTTCCTCTGTAAATACAATTCAAAAGAAGTCTTTCCACTTCTTGTAGCTTACCATGTTGAAATGAAGTTTGTAAAGAATAATAAACATCATACTGGTTTAAATGAGCAAGTTGTCCCGCACACTGTAATGGCGGATGAAACAAGGAATACAAAGTTTTAGGAACACTCCCAACTTTGTTCAACCAATCAGCACAGCCCACACACTCTAAGGTTCCTGGAACCTTTTGAAAGTCCCACCTCGCTACTAGGAACTAAATCTAGTTTCTGAAAAACTAAATCTAGATTTTGGTGGAAACACAGGGGGAACTTTATTTATCCGGGAAAAATGGGAAAGTTCCTGAAAAAGGTGTGTGTGTGTGTGTGTGTGTGTGTGTGTGTGTGTGTCTGTGTGAGTGAGTGTCACTCTGTTTACACAGTCACCTTTAGGGGACCTCTGACGGTATGGGGACAAAAAAAGAGGTCCCCTAAAGGGAAACCTTTTGAAATGATAGTCAGATCCATTCTGAAGATGCCGAAGTGATTTTTAAGCTTTGGCCCATAAAAAAATGGTCCTCAGTAGTCACGTACAAATGTGTGTGAATGATGCAAAATGATTTAAATGTGGTCCCCATGAACCATATGAAGTCTTTTTCCCCAGGGTCCCCAGTAAGAATGATCAGCACATGACGTAATCAATCCAGACATTTAAAGACATGTATGAGCTAACTGACCAGTGGACATTTTACACCTTTTTTACCTTTTTATGCCTCCACAACCTGTAGAAAGGCTGGTCCCCACAAGTCATGAACAAACACTTGCTCCCCATTCCAAATGACAACCTGTGTGTGTGTGTGTGTGTGTGTGTGTGTGTGTGTGTGTGTGTGTGTGTGTGTGTGTGTGTGTGTGTGTGTGTGTGTGTGTGTGTGTGTGTTAGTGGAGTCTTCTCGGGGGTCACTGCGGAGGTCGCCAGAGGAAACGCAGAACAGAATCAACGGTGAGTGAGCACACAAACACACACACACACACACTCTCACACACACACACACACACACACACAGTCTCATACTGCTTGTTTCCTGATCTGTCTTCTTTGTGGCACTTGTGTTGTTGATCAATAAACTAAACACACATTTCCACTCCAATGTTGCACATATTAGATTTATGCTAAACTGTGAAAGATGAAACATTTGATGTAAGCTGAATTCCCCTCTCTTTGTATGGCTTGTTCGCTGTCAAAGTGGCCAAAACGCCACGCTAGCCATTGGCACGCCGCGCTGCTGCTTGGCTGTAGCTTGTGTGACAAGCTGGCAGCGATGTACGAGGGTGTTTATTCATCTGTACGCCGCAGATTAATGACGCTGCGAGGCGCGCTTAGCAATGCTAATTTAATCTAAACACCGCCGCAGTGTTTTCCCCTTGAGTAACGCCATGTTCACCAGGTTGTGCAGTGCATGTTTGCACCACATCTTAACAGTCTGGTAACCGCGGCAACAAGTTTTATCAAGGAAGACCACAACTGCAAAACTGTTAGTGGACACTTGAGGAGGACTTCCTCTTGAAGGCTGGGATGAAGGATGTAGCGTTTGATGGCTAGATAACATCTTACTGCCTTCAGCTCCAGATGCAGCACTGAAGGCCAAGTGGCAGCAGTCTTTGGGTCCACACTACCAAGTCCTGGTGAGATGTCCACCTGTTGTGTGTCGTGTTTCAAGTGTGTAACATGAGTGTGTGTTGGCAGGTAATAAACCTGGATCCTGTGATTGAAGACGATGCTGAGCTTCAGAGGTCCTCCAAGGTAACACACTCTATGCCACTTCATCCCCGACTTCATCCCATGACGTGTCATGTTGGCGTCCCCAGCTGCTGCCCGTCCACATGTTGCGACTCGGCGTGGAGTTGGACTCGTTTGACGGTCACCACTACATCTCTTCTGTGGCACCAGGAGGTCCCGTGGACAAACACGGCGCCCTGAGACCGGAGGACGAGCTGCTGGAGGTGAGGACACGATGATGTTTCGCTAAGTGCTAAGCTAACACGCTGGCATGCAGTGTTCATGATGTACAACTGTGTTCCAAATCATTCTGCAAAGTACATTTTACTCAAATGTTCATAAATAATTGATGCAAATGTCAGTCAGTATAATTTTCAAGTCATCAGCAGATCGTTTAATGCAAATTTCATTGAACAAATCTCAAAATGATAACTGTATTTTTACAATAAATAACTGAAAAGTCCAATCTTCCAAATTATTGGACACAACAGCGTTTCAAGAGCTTTTATAGGCTGTAAAGAACTCACAATGGTCACGTGTTGAATTTTCAGCATTATAAGACCATATAAATGAAAATATTTTTGACTGAACAGGCCAAGTTACATGTTAATATAGGAGCCCTTGCTTGATATCACTTTCATAAGCCTTGCATCCATTCAACTTGTGAGTTCTTGGACAGTTTCAGCTTAAATTCTTTGCAGGATGCTAGAATAGTGTCCCAATGCTGCTGCTTGGCTATGATCTTTTGCTTGATGATGCTCCACAGGTTGTCAATAGGGTTGAGGTCAGTAGTTTCTCTCCTCTTATGCCCATAGCAGCCAGGGACTCAGTGGTGTTCTTTGCAGCATGAGATGGGGCTTTGTCATGCATCAAGATGACTTTTGCAGCATGAGATGGGACATTGTCATGCATCAAGATCATTTTTTTGTCGGTTTTTCTTTTTGTACCATGGAAGAAAGTGGTCAGTCAGAAACTCTACATACATTGCAGAGGTCATTTTCACACCCCCGGGGACCCTAAAGGGACCTACCAGCTCTCTCCCCATGATTCCAGCCTAAAGCATGACACCCCCACCCCCTTGTTGGGACTTTGTGGCCATTCTCCAACCATCTACTGCTCCATGCAGCCATCTGGGCCATCGAGGCTTGCATCGCTAAACAGAACTGTTTGAAAATGAGTCTTCATGCATTCCTGAGCCCACTGCAAGTGTTTCTGCTTGTGAGCATCGTTTAGGGGTGACCGGATATTAGCTTTAAGCACACTTGTAGACTTCTTGAGGATCCTACACCTTGAGGTTCGTAGGACTCCAGAGGCTTCAAATCCTACATTGCAGTGGCCTTTTAGCAGCTTCTCTCTGAATCCCATGAAGGAGACTTTTTTAAATGTTGCCTTTATCTGCACAAACTAGCCTGTGCTCTGAATCAGCAACACATTTCTTTACAGTTTGACGATCACGCAGAAGTTTTTTGGAAATATCCAATGTTTTCCTACCCTGAGCAAGGTAGTGTACTATCTTACGCTTTTCAGCAGCAGAGAGATGGTTTTTCTTCCCCATATCGCTTGAAACCTGTGGCTTGCTTTATAATGTACAACATCACTTTTAAGCAGTTTTCCTCTGACTGGGCTCACCTGGGAGACTTTTTATCACAGGTGTCTGAGATTGATGTCAATGATCTACAGAGCCTTGAGACACAATACCATCCAACAAAAAATGTTTTTGACTCTTAAATCCAATTTGCATTACAAGTTGGAACACCGAGGTAAAGGTGTGTGTTCTCCTCCAGCTAAATGATGTGCAGCTGTATGGAAAGTCTCGTCGGGAGGTGATCTCTTTCCTCAAGGAAGTGCCCCCCCCTTTCACGCTGGTGTGCTGCCGACACGCCGCCCTCCACACGGAAGCAGAAAAAGAGTTGGAGTATGAATTAGGACAACGACCAGGAAGCAGCGTGGAGGACGTATGTCCAGTATTGATCTTCATTATTAAAATGATAACTATAATGAAGTGTGTGTGTGTGTTTGTCAGTTGGAGGTAAAACTGGCGTCGGCTCTTTGCAGTCACACGAGCGAGATGCACCAGGAAACCATGCAGGTGAATTCTGTTCTGATGTCTTCTTTAAGCTGCACACAGTCCCATCTAAAGGCTGTGTCACATGATGTCCAGCTGCTACACGGCCATCTTGTTGGCGGACAAACCGGCGCCACCGACCGCTGGTGGCTAATGAAGAAGTTTAATAGCGCGGGAACATTTGTTCTTTTGTGGAAGGTTTTTGAAATGTGATGTGACAGCAGGTCATGGAGGTGGAAGAGGAGAGGAGTGAACACAGCCAAGAGGAGGAGGAGAAGGAGGAGGAGGAGGAGCTGGCTCTCTGGTCCACTGATGTTGACATGTTGGAGTTGCACAAGGAGGCAAATAGAGGTCTGGGCTTCAGCATCCTGGACTACCAGGTAACATAACTGCTTCCTTAGTGAGCATCCGCTCTGCTTTGTCTTTAGAGGAACTTGAGGAAATACTCCTCAGCCGACAAACCCCCCAACCTCCACCCCCTCCACATGCCTAGCACTTTGTCTTTAGGCACAACTTCACCTCTTAGACCTCCTCCCTGAGCTGAGGGGGTGGAGCGAACTCCAGGTGAAGTCCCGGGTGGTCTTCATGCATGCTACACCCGCCCAGGGGGTTCCTCCCAATCTCTTACCTCTGTGTGTGTGTGTGTGTGTTACATATACACACACGAGTATGCACAATGCTGTGCAAAAGTCTAATCAAGCAAGCTTCTAAACATAGAAATGCATCAAATAATCAGTGCCATTTTCTTCTTGTAATTCTCTTCAAATAAGCCTAAATGTGTGTCCTATTTCAACTCTAATAGTAACCTGAAAATAACTCATGTGACTGAAAGTAACAGGAGTGAGTTTTTAGCAAAGAATGATTAAATATATGAAATATAGCCACATGCTAATACAGTGCTTTTCAATTCTTTTCTGTTACGCCCCCCCGGAAGAAGAAAATATTTTGTGTCTCCGCCGTCACTATAAATAGTATCATTTGTTTATAAAATTGTTAAAAGTACACCTCTGCAAAACAGTGTATCCTTATTAACATTGAAAACGTCTAAACAATTAAAAAATAGATACCAACTTACAACAAAGAATAACTTTATTAACATTGTTTTTAGTCTGTCACAGAAAAGATTTGAAGTGCATCAATGTGCCTGAAATGTAAAAAAAATGTTTTAACAATAAACCTTTTTTGACCTACCTGAGCCATTTGATGCTGAAAAATAAAACTAAATGAATAATAATGAATTTAAATTGATCAGCAACATTAATTTAGGAGTGCAACATTTTTTCTTTCTAAATCAAATTGTGAGTCAGAATGAATGGCTATATTGAGCACAAGCAGGATTTGAACCATCATACTGATGAAGCATGTCACATGTCCCTGGGCATCCACCTGACTTCATTGGGAATTGTAGCTTTTATAGAAACTTATAGTTGGAATAAGGAGTCACACAAAAAGGTAAAAACATATTTATTAAATCTGAAGAATTTTATGATGAAGTCTAATTTTAGGACAAGCAGCAAATGCTTTTTTAAGTGTTCAGGGTAGTTTAATTTTATCTTTTGAATTTAATTAATCAAATATTCAATTAGATAAATGTGCAGGATGCTTTGTCTGTAAAAAAAAAAATAAAAAAAGAAGACATTTAGACGCAACTTGTTGTGTTATTGCCACTGGATGTCATTATTAGCATTGTCAGCAACACGTTGATGAAACACGGCTCTTGTATTAGTATCCATCTATTTTTTTAGAACCCTAACACATTGTGAGTAGCGTTGTGTTTGAACTTGTATTGTGTGTGTGCCGTGAAAAGTCTAGTTTGTGTTGCACTTGATGAAACTTGGGAGGCGCAAAGATGTCAAAAGTAAAAGTCTAAAATGTATTTTTTTCCCCAGCTGCTTGGAATACTTTGACACGGTAAAGGTCTTCCAGTTCCCAAAATGAAGTGTAGCTCTTCTGTAGGAGGAGACGCTGACTCTCAGCACCTGTAGCCATCTTGGTGCGTCTAAAAATACAAACTTGGCAAGCTGCGCCGCGCCGACGCTGCCCCGGCTTCACCACCAGGGAATGCAACAAATGTGTGTGCACGTTGCTTTGAGTGTCTCGGAGGTGTTTGCCCTCCGTCCTCGGGGTTTACTCGGGTCGGCTGTTTGCAGCCCTTCCACCTCCCAAACTTGACTCTCTCCTTTCTCCGCATCTTTGCTCTCAAAAGTGCACAAACTTGACTGCCCTCTAGTCAACATGCTAACTACAACTTCTCTGTCCTGTCACAAGAACACACTCCTACTCTTTCTGGACAGTGGACACTTCATTAGGTACACCATCTAATGCCTATCATGTTACAAACATAATAATATTCACTTCCCATTGACAATACATAATACATAATTGCTTCGGATTAATGTAAGCTCTGTGTATGTTGCAGTAGAGGTTCTTAACCTGTTTACCTCCCTGCCCAACTTTTCCACTACAGAAGGGCCCGGGGCCCGCTCAAATATCAACACCGAATTAGTGATCATACTCTTGATTTTAATTGTATTTAATATCTAACCTACTTACAGTTTACAACCTTGTCAAATGATATGAAACCATAATCACAAAGATGATTATTTATTTAGAACATAAACCTTAGTTGCAGGCAATTTACGTTGTATGAAATCAAATAAAAATAATAGTGAATATGTTTCTTAACTAAACTGTCAATAAAATTAAAGTGCAAATGAAACTACGGCTGCACCACTTTAGTCATATTTTTTGCGCTTGAAAACTTCTCTATGACTTTAGCTCTCGACTTCTTCTGTTTGATATTGTCATTACTGCCACAAGTGGTGGAAAAGTGTATTACAGTATTAGTACCACATCTGAGAAAGCGATATTTAGCTGTGTTACAGTACTGCTGTACATTCATGACAGTAACTACGTATTGTTTGTTTTTACTCCTAAATGATGACATTCCAGCACACAAAGGTGTCATTACTTTAGCGTTTTCTTAAAGTTATTACTTGGATATTTTACCTTAATGTCCTCCATCACTTCCTATAGTGACCTCTGACCTCAGTGCTTCCCTCCAAACGTTTGGAATGTGTTCTGTGGTCTTTGTCTCCCCCTGCTGGTCACTGCCACCTACGTTGTGCTTCACCTTAACATGCTGTTTATTTTACGTCTTAACCAGAGGTGTCAAAGTGGTTTTCACTGAGGGCCTCATGGCAGTTATGTTTGGCTTCTAACAGTCAATGCTATTATTACGCCATGTTTTAATGCAGTTCATTAGTAGATTTTTAGAAAACTAAAATGTAAAAAAAAATATGGTAAGTTGCAATAATTTCACCTTAAAATGTAGTGTATATTACTGTAAATAGAAAAACAATACTGTTGTTTTTATGGTTAAAAAAAGGCAGCTCAGTTGCCAGAATTGTACTGTAAAATTTACATTAGTTTTTTTTTCTGTAAATAAAAAAAAAATGCAATTTTGCAGTAAAATTTGGCACTTGAGCTGCCAGGTTTTTGTTTTTTTTGTTTTTTGTTTTTACCGAAAATCAACAAGTGTATATTTTTGGGTGTATTACAGTAAATGCCAAAACGGCACCACAGTTAATTACTGTAAAAAAGTACAGTTTTTTTCATTTAGAGAAAAATGCTGTAAAAAGCACAGTACATTTCTCAATTTTACCATGAAATCTTTTGCTACTTCTACATTGCACAATTTGATGGATAACTTGCTTTGAAATCATTATTATTAGTATTTATTTCTATTTAAAAAATGGTTTGAATGTTTGATCATATTTGAGTTAACATAATTTGCGATTACATGGAGTACATATATATATTTTTTCTCCCAAAATAGAAAGAAAGAATACATTTAGTAAGAAAAGTTATTGATACATGTTATTTCCAGGCTTTCCAGGGCCAAATAAAATGAAGTTGCGGGCCACATCTGGCCCCCGGGCCTTGACTTTGATACCATTCAAAGACTTTCCTTCCTCGGGCCCCGAGGATGTCTCACTCTGTTGAAAAATGGAACACCAGAGTGTGTTTTGTAGCTTCACTCCCAGAGGATGAAACAATTCAATATTTTGGGGTCAGGCTGCAATAGTTGATGATATTAATGTCATGTGTTTCCTCTCCAGGACCCACTGGATCCCGCTCGCTGCGTGATGGTGATCCGCTCTCTGGTTCCCGGCGGCTCGGCCGAGACACACGGGGGTCTGCTTCCTGGAGACCAGCTGGTGTCTGTGAACAGCATCCTGCTGGACCAGCTGAGCCTGGCCCAGGCCGTGGAGGTCCTCAAGTCCGCCCCGCCCGGTGTCGTCCGTCTGGGCATCCGCACGCCCCTGGTGGTAAGCGCCCAGCTTAAGCAGGTCACCTGGAGGCGAGTGGGCGTTTACTGGCAGCTTCCTGTACGCAGGTGGAAGGCGGCGGGCGCGGGCTCCATGGTGACCAAATGTCAGTCAGAGACACGCCTCAATTGCAGGTAACATCAACTTCACCTCTCGCCAATTTGGCCGCCATGTCTCCTAACTGCCATACGTCAACTCTTCAAAAATGTCTTTGACATCTTGCCAGTTTGATCTTCATCCTCGTCTGCCCCGACGTCTCTCTCACCTTCCTCCTCTCCTTCATCCTTCCTGCTCTTCTTCTTCATCTCTCCTTTTTCCCTTTTCTCCTTACCGCCGTCTCACAGAGTTGCTGAGTCAGCGGCATGTGGGGACGCTGCAAAGTGCTCCATCAGCTCAACAGCCATCACTGCACTCTTAAGTGGAGCGGGGGAGGGGATGCAAGGGGCTTTGGGGGTTGCCGTCACGGAAGTACTACTGCAGTATCGCAGCAGGAAACACTAGTACAGGTTTTTCCACTGAGGGCCACAGACTGGAAAATGGGGGCCGTTTTCACCTTCAAAACCAATACAATATAGAGCAGGCCTGGGCAATTATTTTCACTCGCCGGGCCAAATCTAGAGGAAAAAAATGTGTCCGGGGGCCAGTATATCTATCTATCTATCATCTGCTGTACAGTATGTGTGCTCGGCTCCTATTTTTAACAACACTAATACAAAACCTCACAATAATAATGTGATTGAATGCTAAACGTTATGACAGACCGCCTTGAAACACGGAATGGAGTTTAACATTTTTTTACTGAATGAGACACCCAGAAAATAAAGAATGTGGGATTTACAATATTGACTATGAAGGATAAAACACTGAATATTGACAACAAAATAACATCACACACCCTCTTCATCCACATATTTTACAATTAAGGGAAATGCAACAAATACAGCGAAATATGAACACAGAGGGTAAAAAAAACCCACCTACAATCTGATATATGTGATATATTAGTAAGCTTTACAACTTTGTTGTCAAAATCTCCTTCCACGTCTGTCCCTGACACCCACATGTCACGCTCTGGAAACACTCCCCACCCACACTGAGCTGATGTGACTTACATGACCATAGTAACTAATTAGATGACCATAATAACTAATTAGATGACCATAGTAACTAATTAGATGAGCATAGTAACTAATTAGATGACCATAGTAAGTAATTAGATGAGCATAGTAACTAGTATATGATGCAGATTCCAAGCATGTAAAGACTTAGTATAGTCTTTACATAATGGCAGCTACACTTTACATCTTAAACATCTAAAACAGTTATTTGGGAATGTCCAGCAGGCCAGATTGTAAAGCTTAACGGGCCGCATGTGGCCCCCGGGCCTTAATTTGCGCAGGTCTGATATAGAGATTTTTTCCCAAAAACTTAAAAAATGCAATTTTGGTAGAAGTTTTGTGTGAACGCTGCGGAGCCAAAGCCGAACTGAAATATTAACAATCAGCACGCTGGCCAGTAGGGGTGTCCAAAAAGTTGATTTTCAGATTAATCGCAATTCCCTTTTGTAACGATTCAAAACAAATCCAAAATCTATTTATTTTATTTTATTTTATTTTATTTTATTTTATTTGATTTCAATGTCCTGTCCAGGACATTGAAATCAAATCATATTTTTGATGTAAATGTCCACATCTGCTGTACACATTTACTTTAGAAAAGAGAAGTGTTATGCACTTCTCTTTTTACCTTATTTGTATTTAACGTTATTAAATGTTCGGGAAGCATTTTATTCAACAAAACCAGTTTTATTTAAAGACGTATTTTCCGTACCATAGGGCGCACCGGATTATAAGGCGCACTGCCGATGAGCGCGTCTAGTCAGGTCTATTTTCATACAAAAAACACTTCCTTGTGATCTACATAACATGTAATGCTGGTTCTTTGCTCCAAATGTTGCATAGATGATGTTTTACACATCATCTTCAACTCACTTTCTGACAGTCTCTTCAGGATGCACCGTTTTGTGGGCGGGTCTTATTTACGTGCCTCACCTTCGGCAGCATCTTTTCTGCGTCAGCCATGTTGTAGCGGTGTAGCGTGCAGCTTCATAGCTGACCGAAGTCGTATTAAAACATTTTGATGGATTTTTGAGCGCCGTGTGTAATGTTCCATATTTTCAATGGAACATATAAAATGTTGGTGTTGTTTACTTGAGTCATATTGCAGTCTATGTGTGACTGCCATCATAGTGCAGTCTACACGTATCTCTTATGTGTGACTGCTATCATAGTGCAGTCTACATGTATCTCTTATGTGTGACTGCCATCATATTGCAGTCTACATGTATCTCTTATGTGTGACTGCCATCATAGTGCAGCCTACACGTATCTCTTATGTGTGACTGCCATCTACTGGTCACACTTATCATTACACCATGTACCAAATAAAATAGCTTTGCGGTCGGTAAGCACAACCAAAATGATTTCGTACATTAGGTGCAGCGGGTTATAAGGCGCACTGTCGAGTTTTGAGAAAATGAAAGGATTTTAAGTGCGCCTTGTAGTCTGAATAGTAAGGTAATATGTAAATTGATCAGAGTTGTTTATCTATTTTATGGAGAAATGTAGTCATTTATAGAACTGACATCCAATGCTCTTAAAAAAGTATTGATTTTGAATTGAGATTTGTTTTGAATTGATTCTGAATGGAATCGTTGCCCCCAAGGATGGAATCACATGGTGTGGTGCCCAAAGATTCACTGCCATGCTATAAATCATAGAGCTGTGAATCTTTGGGCACCGCACAATTTTCATTTGATTCAATTCTTGGGGGTAAGAATTTGATTCAGAATCAATTCTTAATTCAAAGTCCATACTTTTTTAATACCATTGGGTGCCAGCTCTATGATTAACTACATTCCTACATAAAATAGATAAACAGCTCTGATACATTTTTATATTACTTAAAAGAAAACTGTTTTGTTTAATAATATTCTACTCAAACATTTAATAAAGTCAAATTCAAATAAGGCAACAAGAGAAGTATCCCCAAATTATCTTTTGTAAAGTAAATATTTACAGGAGATATAATCATCTACATCAAGATTATTATTTGCCTGACAGGATAGATTGTATATTTTCAAACACGATTTTTAGTTTTTTTTTATCGTTTAATCAATACAACTAAGAATAGCAATTTAATTGAAAATCACATCTTTTTTGACACCCCTAACAAACATGCCTCTCACCTTGATAGTAGAAGGATGAGGACGTAATCCAACCTGTTGGTACACTTTGACAGCCAATTTAGACCCGGAAATGGCGAGAAAGACTCAAAAAGGTGCTTGGTTCCACCCCCCTTTTCCTCGTAATGATTATGACTCAAACTTACCTCCTAATGACTGCAGACATTGCACAGTAGGTGATGTATTATTATGTTTGTTGGCTCTCATGAAGTCTGCATTGAGTAGTAATCAGTGATTCCTTTTTGAAATTAATGGGTTGCTAATGCTGAAAATGAGCAAAATACGTAAATAATAAATGTTATTAAAATGTGCCTGTAACTACATTACAGCATGTATGTAAAACATTAATGGATGTGCTTTTTAAGAGCTTTGTAGACAGAATAGAGCAAATCCCCTAAGCTCCATTGTAGATAGACTTTTGATTGCATGTATTTACTGTTTAGAATGCATAGAAAAAGAAAAACATGAGTTCTTGTCTTGCATACAGAATGTGAATTATAGGCAAAATTCCAAAACAAAGTGCAGTTCTCATTAGTGAAATACTAAAACTACTATAAACTAAAAAAAAGCTAGCATGCTAATGTTAGCATGCTAAAATAGAAACTGTCGCACGCAGCAAGTACAAAAATGTATTATTCTGCGGATGTATACATGAAAAAATTGTTTAAAAAGTTAGCATGCTAATGTTAGCATACGTTAAGTACCAAAATATGACTCTGGTGTATACCTAAAAAAAAGAGTTCAAAAAAGCTATCGTCCTAAGAGGTAGCATTCATCAAGTAAAAACATATTAGACACTGAGGTGTACACCTGAAAAACAACATACCATGCTAATATTAGAATATTAACAATTGTGCCGGTAGCTAAGGGCCGCACTTTGACCACCTGTGCGGTGGTGTGGGTGTACTACTTCCTGTTTTCCATGCAGGCCTGCAAGTCGTTCACTTTGAAAGCTGCCGCAGTCACTTGGAGCAAAACATTGCATAACATGTGATGCGGGCGCTTAGGAGAGCGTGACTTTTCAAAGTTTGATTCAAGCAACTCCCCCATCTCTTCCTCCGTGACAGCGTGGCGTGATGTCAGCTGCCCTCATCACCTAATGGCGCCGCTGCGAAATGACGAGTCTCCTTAAATCTTACGAGCGCGAGGCCCATCATCCTGTTAGCGGGATGAACTCGCCGCCACCGTCTGCTCCTCGCCTTCATTAAACGGCGTCTCGGCCCCGATGAAGAGATGAGGAGCAAAGTCCTTGCGGAGGGGAAATTAACCTAAGTGTTGTCATTAATACGCGGCGGCGCAGGCTAATGTGTGCGTCGTAACGTTGAGAAGAGGAAGTGCTGACGAGGCTCTTTGGCGACTTGACGGAGACCTGATGACGGCGGCGTTCAAAGTCAGGACACTTTTACTGCAAACCCCTGAGAGGCGGGGCTTACGTGGCGACAAATCATCTGGTCGTCTTCCTCATGGCCTCTGACCTTTGACCCCCTGGTTCCTGGCAGGGGCCTGCAGAAGACAACCTTGGTCTAGAAGAAATGGAGGAGGAGCCAGAGCTGATCCTGGACGGCGGCCTGCCTCGCTACGCCGCCCCTTCTCTGACCTCTGACCTTCCTGTGGAGGAGGGCAGGGAGATGGCTGTGGACGAGGAGGAGAAGATGAGCTCCCTTCCCAGGAAAGCTCCCCCGTCCTGGGAGGAGTGGAAGCTGACGTCCTCGCTTCCAGCTGATGAGGCCAGTTTATAGAATCCTACAACCTTTCTGCTTCTTTGAAAATATGTATGCTTTTATTTTGAAACTTCAGCAGGAACGACATGGACACTCACCATAGAGTGCATGTTTTCACACTTGTGTTTATCTTTTAGACTGCAAGAGGAGACGTCCAACTTCCATCTTTTACTTCCACTGTGGTGCCTGCTAATAATGATCCAATGATGCCTCCAGCTGAGTCAGTACCTACTTGAGTTTGTCATTAGACCTTTGTCGCCTCCTGCTGGTCACTGCCAGCATTGTCATGTTGTCAGTAAACAGGAAGTTGTTGTTGTTTTCTTCTGTGGAGGTCCATGAGGATGATTGACATGGAGAAGAGGAGGAGGCGGAGTCAAGGAGGTCACAAGTATGTCGCCTGCTTCGCCTTCAGCTAATTAATCAATTAGGACACCTCTACTTGCTAATTGTGTGTGTGTGTGTGTGCATGTGCAGAGACCTTCCTGAGCGTGAGGAGGGGGAGGGGGAGGAAACCCCTCCCTTCAGTCACTGGGGACCCCCTCGCAGGTATATATATATAAAAAAAAAAAGTTACCCAATTTTTGCTGGCATTTGCATCCTGCTGCCATTTTGTCCTTTTAGAGTGGAGGTGTGGCCTGAGGAGGGCCAGTCACTGGGCCTGAGTATCGTGGGAGGTCATCACGTCATCAAGCGCCTGAGGAACGGAGAAGAACTCAAGGGAATCTTCATCAAGCAGGTCCTCGCTGGTAGTCCTGCTGCCAAGACCCAGTGTCTGAAGACGGGAGACAAGATCCTGGAGGTAGGACACTGGATATGACACTTTTCTTGCAGGCTCAGCAACCTTCACCATACAAAGAGACATTTCCCACCAAATAAAAGCCACGGCATTTATAGTTTCACTACACTTATGAAATCAAACACTACACGGAAAACAACTCACCAGTTTTTTTTTACTCTGATCAGCAGCAGTTCCAAAAGTGCTCTTTATCGCTCATCTCCAGCTGGCTTTTGTTTTGCAAATGCTGTGCGTTTGTTCTGGAAACATCTTCAACATTTGATTTTTTGTTTGTTTGCTATTTTCTCCCCACATATTAAGCACACACGTGAACCAACGTCGTCAACAGTGAATACAAAGTGATCTGTCCATCAAGCATTAAATGTTGTCTTTTCCCTCAATTGCTAGCTTACGGGATGTTGACCGCTAAAAAAACAATACAATTGCTTGGCAACCAAAGATGCCACATAGGAGGTGTGACATACATTTCCATCCACAAAATATTAAAATACGTTTTATTTTTATATTACAAGATCACAGAAATCTCCAACATAACAACTGTAACAATAAAACTAGATGAGGCCATTCCTGGAGGAATTGCGTGTGAATGCTCCAAGGCTGAAGTTGAACTGAAATCCTGGAATTTTTTTAGAATTGTTGAAGTAGAGCACACAATTCCCAAACAGGCTGAATATTTTTTTTTCCAACTTTTTTTATTGGCATTTTCAAATAGACAGAAAAAAGTGCAAGTTGAAACAGTAAAATTTTAATGTCAGTAAATTATTCACACCCTTTCCCTTAAAACCCAAACCACCCACCCACCCACCCCACTCAGGTCCCATCAACAAGGGACAAATGGCACAATTATATAACAAGTAAGACGACAAAGACAGACACATTCTCACACACACACACACACACACACACACATACGAGGCCAGAGACAGACAGACGGGATGAAAAGGAGAGAGAGGGAGAAAAAAAATAATAATAAAAAAATTATATATATATAAAAATATATAATAATAATAATAAAATTAAAATAAAAATTTAACAATAATAATAATAATATATAATAAAATAAAAATAGAATAAAATAATACTAATAAATAAAAGGGAGATTATTCCTCATCTGCGTCTGGGCATAGGTCAAGAGAGTTGACATACAGCAAAAAAGGACTCCATGAGCTTTCAAATGCTTGAGCCGAGCCTTTTAGCGAAAACCTAAGTTTTTTCAGTTTTAGATTGTAGAGAACCTCTCTAATCCAACGGCCGTGTGATGGGGGGCGAGCCAGCTTCCAATTAAACAAGATCAATCGCCTGGCCAGCAAGGTCGTAAAAGCAACAGCGCGTTTTAGTGGTACCGGGCACATGTTATCGGGGCATACGCCAAAAATGGCTGATAATGGGTTGGGAGGAAAGTTTTGACCGTATGCTTTTCCAATTGTGTCAAAAATGTCCTCCCAAAAGGAACATAGTTTAGAGCAGGACCAGAACATATGGACGTGATCAGCCGGAGATTGTTTGCATCTATTGCAGGTATTGCTAACAGTGGGGTAGATTTTGGATAGTTTTGAATTAGTGTAGTGAATTTTATGAACAGGCTGAATATTTTGAAGTTGGAACAGTTTGAATCAGATGAAAGATGTGGGAGTTGTGGAACTTTGAAGAATGTCCCATTCATTTCAATGGGAATTTCCCCCAAATATTGGAAGAGTGGGAATTTTTTTGAAAAAGCTTGAATGAGTTGAACTGGTTGGTGTTGAATTTTTTCAAATCGATCGAGAAATGTTGAAGTAGTAACATGTTGAATTGAGAAATGGTATTACGGAATTCCTGGAATTTCGCGTTAATGGGGAATTTTTCCAGTTAAAAAAACATCTTCGTTTTTTGTCCTGATTAAGAGGAATGTTTTGACGGTGGAACGCTTGAAATGCGCTGAAAAATGTGGAAGGAGTAGTCGCCAGAAAAAAGGGTGGAAATAGGGCTTTGGAAAAACCAGGAATTTTGGAAAATCCTGGAATTTTTTTGAACTTGTAAAAAAGGTGGTTTGAATGTCCAGGATGGTGGAATGTGCAGAAGGTGGAATGGTTTGCATAGGTGGACAAATGTGGAAATGGTGGAAGTTTGAAAAATGGTCAATTCATTTTGAATGGGAAAAATGTCCCGGAAAACCTGGAATTCTGGGAAATCTGGGAATTTTTGGAATTTGTCAAGGGAAAGCCCGCGATTCCTGAATAGGCTGAACAGTTTGAAGTTGGAACGCTTTGGATCGGATGGAAAATATGGATGGTAGAGCGCGCGAGAAAAATTTGAAGAAGTTTAATAGATAGATTAATTTTGGTGTAGAAAACCATATGTGTGAATGCTTTGGAGCATTCACACAATCAAGTAACTAAATAAAATAGAATGATTACAATTATTTATTGAAATAATGGGAGTCAGTGCAGAGGCATGAAAGAGCCGCAGGTTGCAGACCCCTGCCCTGGTCCAGGCTAATGGCTGCATCTGGCATGTTCTGAGCTGCAGGCCCAGTGCTCTTTTGTGGTCTGGTCTAATTCCTGCATGTGTTGTTTGTCCACATCATCAATCTGAAATGGAATGAATGGATGTTCAACTGTCCTGTCATGTGATGGAAATGTGTGCATGTATCAGGTGTCGGGTGTAGACCTGCGGGCTGCCAGTCATGAACAGGCAGTGGATGCCATCAAATCAGCTTTGAGTCCAGTGGTCTTCATCGTGCAGAGTCTGACTACTACACCACAGGTACACACACACACATCACAGTTGAAATACTTTACAATGCTAATTAGGATCTACAGCCATCATTTTATATGCACAGTTCAACTTTACATGTAAAGTGTGTGTGTGTGTGTGTGTGTGTGTGTGTGTGTGTGTGTGTCAGGTGGTGTCTCTACCAGCGACCATGTCCAACAGAAACAAAGCAGACAAGAGCCCACACTCCCTGGTAAGAAGTCACGAGTGCGCCACCAAAGACTGTGACACCAGTTAGTACGCAAACATCTGGTATCCATGGTAACCTCCTCAATGAGTCGTAAAGTGAAAGCATGTAAATGATATACCGTATTTTCCGCACCATAAGCCGCCCTGGGTTATAAGCCGCGCCTTCAATGAACGGCATATTTCAAAACTTTGTCCACCTATAAGCCGCCCCGTGTTATAAGCCGCATCTAACTGCGCTAAAGGAATGTCAAAAAAACAGTCAGATAGGTCAGTCAAACTTTAATAATATATTAAAAACCAGCGTTCTAACAACTCTGTTCACTCTCAAAATGTACGGTAATGTGCAAATGTGCAATCACAAACATAGTAAAATTCAAAATAGTGCAGAGCAATAACATCAATAACTTAATGTTGCTTGAACGTTAATGTCACAACACACAAAATAAACAACACTCACTTTCTGAAGTTATTCTTCATTCATAAATCCCTCGAATTCTTCTCCTACGGTGTCCGAATTAAAAAGTTGGGCGAATGCGGGATCCAAAATGGCCGGCTCCGTCTCGTCGAAGTCATCAGAGTCAGTGTCGCTGTTGTTTTTCCAGCAGTTCCGTGAATCCTGCCTTCCGGAAAGCTCGGACCACAGTTGAGACCGAAATATCCACCCAGGCATTTACGATCCACTGGCAGATGTTGGCGTATGTCGTCCGGCGCTGTCTCCCTGTCTTAGTGAATGTGTGTTCGCCTTCGGTCATCCATTGTTCCCACGCCGTTCGCAGTCATGCTTTAAATGCCTTGTTGACACCAATATCGAGCGGTTGGAGTTCTTTGGTTAATCCACCCGGAATGACGGCGAGTGTTGTATTTGTGTGCTTCACTTGTTTTTTGACACCATCTGTGATGTGGGTGCGCATGGAGTCGTATATCAACATGGACGGAGCTGCGTGAAAAAAGCCACCCGGCCTCTTCGCGTAAACTTACCTTAACCACTCGCTCATCTTTTCTTCATCCATCCATCCCTTCGAGTTAGCTTTTATGATGACGCCGGCTGGAAAGGTCTCTTTTGGCAAGGTCTTCCTTTTGAATATCACCATGGGTGGAAGTTTCTGGCCATTAGCATGGCAAGCTAGAACCACAGTGTGTCGCTTAGTAGGAGCCATTTTGTGGTCTTTACAGATGTAAACACACAAAGGAAATGAAACGTAATACCCGCGCGCTTCTTCTTCTATGGGGGCGGGTGCTTACCTTGGCGGTTGCTTACCGTAGAAGAAGAAGCACTTCCTCTTCTACGGGGAAAAAAGATGGCGGCTGTTTACCGTAGTTGCGAGACCGAAACTTTATGAAAAAGTAACAACACCAACAGGGACGGATTCAAGTTGCACCAGTGGCCCAAAGATGCCAAAGTGGCAAGAAATTGGACGTTTGTTCCGCACACTTTACCCACGAAAGCTATGCTACGACAGAGATGGCAAGAATGTGTGGATATCCTGCGACACTCAAAGCAGATGCATTTACAACCATAAAGTCAAAGAAATCTGCCGCCAGACCCCCATTGAATCTGCCGGAGTGTGTGAGCAATTCAGGGACAAAGGACCTCGCTAGCACGGCAAGCAATGGCGGCAGTTTGTTCCCGCAGACGAGCGAGCTAAACCCCCTGGATGTCTTGGCTCACACCGTCCCTTAAACTAGACAGATCAGCTTTCAGGAAAAGAGCGTGGATGAGGGTATGTCTACAGAATATATTAATTGATGAAAATTGGGCTGTCTGCACTCTCAAAGTGCATGTTGTTGCCAAATGTATTTCATATGCTGTAAACCTAGTTCATAGTTGTTAGTTTCCTTTAATGCCAAACAAACACATACCAATCGTTGGTTAGAAGGTGATTGCCGAATTCGTCCTCGCTTTCTCCCGTGTCGCTGGCTGTCGTGTCTTTTTCGTGGGTTTCGCTTGCATACGGTTCAAACCGATATGGCTCAATAGCTTCAGCTTCTTCTTCAATTTGGTTTTCGCTACTTGCCTCCACACTACAACCATCCGTTTCAATACATGCGTAATCTGTTGAATCGCTTAAGCCGCTGAAATCCAAGTCTGAATCGGAGCTAATGTCGCTATAGCTTGCTGTTCTATCCGCCATGTTTGTTTGTGTTGGCTTCACTATGTGACGTCACAGGAAAATGGACGGGTGTACATAACGATGGTTAAAATCAGGCACTTTGAAGCTGACATCACTATTGTGAAGCAGGAAGTGGTCAAGTACGACCACCAGTTTCAGCCTACAAGCACTATGATTGTTGTCAAATGTTCATTGTTGACTTTCACGTGTCCATTAAAGACATGATTGATGTACGGTGGCTTAGGTGTGATTGACTAACAGCTGCTGACGGTTTACTGTTCAGAGCAATGTGGCAATAGTCTACATTGAAACACAGTAAGAATACACTTCCAGGTCAGAGGTGACGAGGACGCGCCCATTTTTGGCGCATGCAAACTAGGTCGCGTTGCGCTAGCGGACGGAGGGGCTGATGGGGTCTTAAAGGACCATTGTGTGTGTGTGGATGTGGATAAGGTTAGGTGGATAACCTTAGTGTAGAAGGGGCCTAAGACTAGATCCGACCATTTAAAGTGTGAGCATGAACTGATGAAGCCTACTTGGATGAGAGGCCAAACGACTTCTAAGTCCAGTTGCCCTGAGAATATATTTCAACTACTTCCTTCATTCTAGTTCCTTTTGTTACATACGTGTTTTGATCAAAACAAAGTCAATAGTACACAATAACTAAACAGAATAAAATACTACTATCTACTCCTCTTTAAAACCCTTTAGTTTTTGCCCTCAAATCCCTGCTCTGTCCAGAGACTTATTCAATGAGTGATTGAACAGTAACGAAATTGACAACAAAGTGATTTTGTGCCAATAAAAATATTGATCTAATTACTATAGTATCAACCACATAGTGATACTACCCTTGGTATCGACACTACTGATTTATGGATGGATCTGCCCTCACTTTATTATCCTCTCCTCAGACACTTATGAATCATTTCCTGTTAATAACTTTGCTTTCATCTACACTTCTTCAGCTTTACCAAACACCTATTTCATGTGTTGTTTCAAGCTAGCTTAGCGATAAGCATGCCTTCTTATCTGCTTTTGCTTGTTCTTATTCGCTGTGTACCCTCGTCCTCCAGTGATAATAATACCTGATTAATACCACAATGGAGGATTATTCAAATAAGGAAGCAGCTCCACAGTCTTTAAGGAGATACACAGTTCAAATCAAAAATAAATCCAGTGTCAACAAGGATCAGCTTCTGTGATCGGCATCAAAAAGCATTAATCGTCATCGGTCGATCGCATACCTTTTCTCTGAAATTGATCGGTGGCCTATGGAAATCTATGGTTTTTGTACCGCTTCAGGTGCCAAGATTAGCCCCGCCTCCTGTGCGACAGCCTCCACCATACAGGCCACCCAGCCAATCAGAGCAGGAGCTGAGCTTGGAGCTGAAGCAGGCCGAAGGTGAGTGGCACACACTTTCCGTCAGGCTCCTCAGTCTTGTCAACATATCGCGAGGAGGGCGTGGCTAATAAGAGCAGAGTTGTCAGCCTCCAGCTAACAAGTGTGTTTCTGTTTTTGCAGGCCTTGTATGACCCCCCTTACAAAGTGACAATGTGTTCATTTCTTCTGCTGTCTCTGCTATGTTTGGTGCTTCTGATTCAAATGGGCGGGGCTTGTTAGGGCTTTAATGCTGCTAGTGGGTGTGGTTAACGGAGGGAGCGTGGCTCGGGTGAGTGGGCACAGACCCAGACGGGCGAGTGGCTAGCAAAGTGGCGTGTTCAATGGGGTTCTAGCTCAGGGGTGTCAAACTCCTTTTCATTGCAGTTATGGTTGCCATCAGAGGGCCACTTTTAATAATGAGTAATATATGAATATACATGTGTATATATATATTTAATACATTAACAATATATTTTTTTTTACATAAGCTGCAAAAAAAATCTTTAAATGTCACTTTAAAAACTGGCAGCTCAGTCACCAGAATTTTACAGTAAAATCAGTGTTTTTTTTTTACAGCATATAAAAAAATGGAATGAATGAAATGGCAAAACAATACCACTGTTTTAGCGGTAACATTTATGCAACAATGCTGCCAGTTTTTTTTAATTTTTAATGTAAAATCTTGTTGTTTCAATGTTTTTTTTGTTAGTTTTTTTAATGTTTTAGTGTCTTACTGTACATGGAAAAAACTGTACCAAAGTTGATTTTACGGTAATAAACTCAGATGGCGGAATTTAACCGTAAAATCTATTGTCAATTTTACAGTCTATAATTATTGTTTAGAAATCATAAGTCAAGCAGATATTTAAGTACAGTATTTAACAAAACATATATTTGGAATACATGATTGTATAATATTTTGATTTTGATTAATATTGAATTTAAAAAGATATGCAATTGCATGCAGAACATGATTTTTAATGTGGGACAAGCGGTAGAAAATGGATGGATGGATGGAAGAAACGATTAAGCATTTTATCAACGTATATTATTTCTAGGCTTTCTCTGGCCACATAAAATAATGTGGTGGGCCAAATTTGGCCCCTGTGCCTAGAGTTTGACACCCGTGTTCTAGCTGGCGTTTGCATGACTAATAACACTTCATTTTGACAATGAATGACAGGACTTTCTATTTGTAAATTCATGAAAATATCTACTAGCTTTTCATATTGTAGACTTTCATAAGCTTTGCTCTCATTTTAAAACTAATCATCATGTTTAGCTGCTAGATGTGTTCCACATACCAACAATAAAGTCCATGTTGTTAGTGTTTCCTGCTGTTATTGCTTCAGGAGGGAAACTGACCAGTGTGGAGTCAGGTGGGGGCCGGTGGAGATAGGGGGCGTGTAGGACACAGCCATCGCTCGCTGTCTGACACATATTACCGCACACACACACACACACACACACACACACGCTGTGTTTTCTGGTTGTGAACGTTTGGATGTCGTGACTGAAGCATGGACCATGTTCCTGTCAGGTTAGTGTGTTTGTCTGTTTGTTTATTTATCACGTTACAGATGTTATCGCCATGTAAAGGTCACATTGAACATCTTTGTATACACACACACACACACACACACACACACACACACACACACACACACACACACACACACATACACGTGTCATGCTGCAGCCTTTTTTGGGGATTCTCTTTGAAAGTGACAACATTCTCCTTAGCAGCTGTGTGCGTGTGCGTGCGTGTGTGTGTGTGTGTGTGTGTGTGTGTGTGTGTGTGTGAGTGTGTGTGAGGGGAGGAGGTGCTGCAGCCTCCACACACACAGCACCATAACTGCTCACTGCATGAGCTTGTGTGTGTGTGTGTGTGTGTGTGTGTGTGTGTATTGCTGCTGTTTGATGCGTCACATGACAAACACCGTGGATCCTTGCGCCATGACGAGCTATCCCATAATATTTACCCCCTTGCATGAAAGCATTGCTGCAAACATGCTAATGGTTAGCCATGTTTGTGTTGTTGTAGACAATGGAGCATGCCCTCTAGCTCTGACAAAAGCAGTGAACATTTTAAGAGGTAGAAAGAGAAGAAGAATGATAATAATGATGATGATACAGTTTTTGACCTGAAGTGGCTCCAGTCAAGCACATGGCGCCTTGTGGGCTGAATGCTAAATGCAGCGGCTACTTCAGCTCATTGACACCATTTATTATCCTCCCTTTCAAACGCTGACCTCTGAGCTTCTTGTGCACGTCCTTATTAACGCGCACGACAGCAGACTCCATGGTCACCTTCCTACCTGCCTGTTGGTCTTTGTTGTGGTGACAAAGCTAGTTAAGAGTTAGCGGAGGGGGCCCAGCGTGGACCCTGGGGGGGGGGAGTGAGTCGTTGCATGCTAACTCCTCGCCGCCGTCCTCGCCCGCTGCAGAGCGTTGGTGTGAGCGTTATGGCGAGCTGCGGGGGGAGCTGCTGTGCGTGGAGCTGGAGAAGGAGCGACAAGGTCTGGGCCTCAGCCTGGCGGGGAACCGTGACCGCTCCCGACTCAGCATCTTTGTGGTGGGCCTGCATCCTGGCGGGGTGGCGGCACGGGACGGACGCATCCATGTAGGGGACGAACTCCTGGAGGTGAGGCCACAAAGGTCGTATGGTGTTGTCATGCTGAAATTGACTGAGCTGTCATGTGACAGGTGAACGATGAAATCCTCTATGGGCGGAGTCACCAGAATGCATCAGCCATCATCAAGAGCTCCGCCTCCAAGGTTAAACTCATCCTGCTCAGGCAAGAAGGACCTTTTGATTTGTAGCTGATGACGTCATCCAAAGTTTTGCTATTCAATTGTTTGTGTTGTGTAGAAACCAAGATGCTCTGCACAACATGGCCGTCCCCCCCTTTCCCCCTCCCCCAGCGACCAGCCCTGAGGTAAATGCACCTTCCCGCCCTGCTGTGAGCTCATTCTTCACTTTTTCATCAATCTGTTCAGCCACGCGTCTCCCCGCCGCCGTCCGGTGAGTCCACTCCCACGGACTGGCCCCGTCCCCCAGACAACGAAACGCTGCGCTCATCCGCAGACTTGCAGGTGAGGCGTATTAATCATGCAAACCAGCACACTGCTGCTGAAGTCACCTGACGTCACGCAGGACGAGACCAGCCCACGGGCGGACCAACCCGACGCCGACGATCCCCGCGGTCTGAGGGAGGACGACGCCAGCGCGGAGGTACGGCAGGTGTTTTAAACTCGGACCCCCGAAGGCGCGTGGTTGAAAGAGTGTGTGGCGTTTCCTTCCAGACGTGCACACATGGGCAGGCTGCCAGGGCCCCCACGGAGCAGCAGGTAACGAGCGACAATCCATCCATCAATCTGGGCTGGTCACTGCGTGTCATGTGATGCATACAGAAAGATCACGCATTGATTGGCCGATGTTTTGTAAGCAGTCACTGGAGAAGTCTTTCAGAGGATGTAACACCATGTGAAATTGATTAAAAAATAAAGAATTGACGTATAAAAATGTTGTTGTTTTCATGTAGTTACACAATAATATTGTACTTTAGCTTATCAACATTTGAAAGAGAACGCTGTGGTTGTTCAATGACATTCATCAATCATTGTGATTGCTAAGCTCATCAAAGTGTGTGGTCAGTCGGTCAGGTGGTCCGGTGGCGGCGAAGACGGGGGTGTGTGGCGTGACACCATAAAAGGTACAGACACGCGCCATAACGCCCGCGCACGCGCACATGTGCCACGACTGATTGTTTTGTTGACGTGCTGAGCGGCAGGAAGCTCCGCCTCCTCGGAGCCTCAGCGCTGCGCGGTGCTTCCCGGTCAGGAGACCACCTTGGAGATCTGTAAAGGTGGAAGTGGGCTGGGACTCAGCGTCGTGGGAGGCAGAGACACGCAGCTGGTAGACTAACTCAGTGTTGGATCTTCAGAGCTTGAAGTGTGTTGAAGTGTGCGCGTGATGTTCTCAGCAGGCCATCGTGATCCATGAGGTGTACGATGAAGGTGCAGCAGCCAGGGATGCTCGACTGTGGGCGGGAGATCAGATCCTGGAGGTAGGCCTCGCTCTCCTCCACGCTGCCCCCTGCTGGACAATGCATGACGGCCGTGGCCTGCAGGTGAACGGGGTGGACTTGCGTGGGGCTTCACACCAAGAGGCCATCTCGGCGCTCAGACAGACGCCGTCCAAAGTTCTTCTGACGGTTCTGAGGGATGAGGCTCGCTACCAGCACCACCAGAACCTGGACATCTTCCTGGTGGACCTCCACAGGAAGAGTGGACGAGGGCTCGGCGTCAGCATTGTTGGAAAAAGGTCCGCCTCTCCATGATGTTGATGGCCTCATCTCGTGTTTTGTAACAAAATATGTAACTTACACTATTACGTAACATAGTATAACATTTAAACTTAAACAAATACCATGTAACATATAACATACATCAAAATATAACATTATCTGCAACGTGTAACATACAGTCACACAACATTGTAATGTAACATAAGATGTAACATACAGTAACATGCATCTTAACATCAAATGTACCATATAACTAGTCTCATAAAATGAATGTTTCACAACATAAGTCTACCATGTAACACACATTAACATGTAAAGTAATAAGCAAAATGTAACATAATACAATATGTTAACACATAACATGTAACATGTCACCAAAAAACGAACCATGCAACACAACACAAAAATACCATGCAAGACACAGTAACATGTAACAACATAATATGTAGCATACACTAACATAAAAGATGCAACATAACGTGAACTGTATGATGTAGCATACTGTAACATATAACATGTAACAATATAATATGTAGCGTACAATAATAATATGTAGCATACAGTAACAGGATGTAACTTAACATCATATGTAGCATACAGTAACATTACAAATGTAACATTATAAAATATAAAAGATGTAATGACTTCCAAGTTGTGCCTGTGCAGGAGCGGCAGTGGCGTGTTCATCTCTGAAGTGGTCAGAGGGGGCGCTGCTGAGCTGGACGGTCGTCTCATGCAAGGAGACCTCATCCTGTCTGTTAACGGCCATGACACAAAACACGCCTCCCAGGAAGCTGTGGCCGCCATGCTGAAGGTGAGACACACACACACAGGCTTTAGCCCCGCCCCTTGACCTGTCCAAACTACACACAGTGTGCACGAGGTCCCGTCTTGCTGGAGGTGGGTCGACTCAAAGCTGCTTCCTGGACCACCTGGGCAAGCTCACACTCACACACACACACACACACCTCAGTCCTTTGGTGTGTAGTGAGTGTGCGTGTTTAAATGAAGTTTGTTGTTCTAGAAGGATGACGTGGGACGACAAAGAGTCTCAAAGACGCCAACACCCAACC
>NC_084565.2:45600000-45617500 GCF_033978685.3 Nerophis lumbriciformis
TTTTTTTGTCCCAAAAAATGTACACAAAGTCTGGACGTTTGGCAAAGATATCTTTTCTGTCGTCTTCATCTCCGTCACATTTCTCCAGAAGTGTCTAACACATTTGAGCTCAGTGGCCGCATGGAGGAAAATCTATTCCCAACTGGTAAAATCATGGCATAATAACATCAAAATAAAGACAACTTCAGATTGTTTTCTTTGTCTTACTTTGCCCAAAAATAGAACAAACACATTGTGAAAATATTACAATAAAAATATAGACAAAACTAGTAAAGTTTAGATCCATGAAGGAAAGAAGAAAGTGAATGAATGTTTATAACTGAATACATTTACATATGCAGAGAAATGTCTTTTCTTTTCTAACATTTATGACAACCTTTTTCCAAAACACCATATAGAATGTGAGATATAACAGGATCATGCATACATTTATCATTTGTTTTCAAAACGCTTACAAAAATCTGCTGTGGGACCCCATTGTTATGACTTGATGGCCTAGCGCCAACACTGATGGAGTATTGGTGCGTGCAAAACAGCAGCAGGTCGTAATACTAATCAAATATTCATTGGCGAGCCTTGACTTTGACACATAGGCGTTATTCGATGAAATCACAGAGCACAAAACTGTCCGCTCTCCTTTAAGAGAGGCTCGGAAGCTACGAGGCTTGTTGAGTGGATGCCATCACTGCAGTCACGAAAACAAACCGGAACCAAGAAGGACAAAAACTGGATTTCCTTGCAAAAAATGGGAGTTGTGGTGGGAAAAAAAAAAGGAAACTTTTTTCAAGCAAGGCAAAAGGTGCTTGACCAGAGATTATTTCTGTCTACTTCACTGGTATTTATTGTATCTGCTCGTGTAGTTGTAAGACTATTAAAAATGAATCATTTTAAAAAAGCCAATAATTGGCCAAGCGGGTAATCGGTCGATCTTCACAGTGGACTCAGGACATAACCTTGGAGAACTCCTCCATGATTAGTCAGAAGTCCTCCATGTGGGTTTAGCAGCATTCTTGTGAAAGTCGTGGCAGTAAACGCCCTCTGCACTTTTGCAACACACAGACGGGTTTGTTCTGGTCCGCTCAAGTTGGGACAAGACTTTGTGCTCAGCCATGTGTGTGCGTGTGTGCCGCATTGTGTTCCCCCTTCACAATCAGGAAAAATGTGCTGAGTCGGCTGGCCGCGATGGGAGCGACGTTGATGCGAGGCGACATCGCTTTGCTGTCTGCACACGCCGACCGCCAACAACGCCGTAATGAACACAATCCAACCAATGACACACCCTGAGGTGTGTGCGTGATGAGCGCCTTGAGGGACGCCGCTAAAGAAGGGAAGTAAAAAGTGCCAGCACGTCAATCACACCTTTGTTGTTTTTTCAGAGCGCAAACAAGCTTTGTCCTTCTGGAATGAACAGCACCAGGAAGGGGCGTGTCCATGCAAGGAGGGTGGGGTCCAGGCCACGCCTCCCGCTGCCCTACCTTATATAAGTGGTGTGCGTCAGGCAGACACAAAGACACTTCCTGTGTGACAACTTCTTGCAGGTAACTGGGCTTCATTCTTCCTGGCTAAGACTCTTTCAACACCTTCACGCTGTCTTTGCTCAACTCTTTTCTATTTGCCTGGCATTTGAGAAGGTAGGTGTCAGGGAATGTAACTTAAGCTCAAAGCAGGAAGAAAGGCGCCATCCCATAATAGCCTTTGTAATAATAGCTTAGGAACAAGTCAGGTGGGACACGCCCAGGTGAGCCATGACTTATTTAACAGATCTTCTCTTTTATTCTTTTCTCTTCCACACTTGGAGTTACTTTTTCCAAGGGGACATCTCCAAAAACCTCTTTTGGGCGAGAAACCTGCACACTAACTTTTGGGCGAGAAACCTGCACACTAACTTTTGGGCGAGAAACCTGCACACTAACTTTTGGGCGAGAAACCTGCACACTAACTTTTGGGCGAGAAACCTGCACACTAACTTTTGGGCGAGAAACCTGCACACTAACTTGTTTTTGCATCAGGATCTGAAGAAGATGGCAGCCCACAAAGAGTTTGAGGCGGCGGGGAAGAAGCCGGGCCTTCAGGTGTGGCGCGTGGAGAAGCTGGACCTGAAACCCGTCCCGCCCGAACTCCATGGAAACTTCTACACGGGAGACTCCTACATTGTCCTCCACACCACCACGGGGCCGTCTTACTACATCCACACCTGGATCGGTACGGGCGACGCCTGGCGGCACACGCACCTTGACGCACTTGTACTTGACGTGTCTTTGTGCAGGCTCAGAGACCTCCCAGGACGAGAAAGGGGCCGCCGCCATTTTCATGACCCAGCTGGACGGCGCCCTGGGCGGCGCCCCCATTCAGTTCACCGAGTTCCAGAACTACGAGTCCATTTACTTCATGCGGTACTTCAAGAGGGGCATCAAGTACCAGGTGACCCCTCATAGATCTTGCCTCCAAATATCATTATGACGCCACGGCTAATAATATTAATTAGGCCTGTCAAAAATGAGGAGTTAACTCATGTGATTAATCACAAAAAACGCATTAATCATGTATAGTTGCAGATTAATCACGCAACTTTTTACAGCAGACCTGGGAAAATTAAGTCCCCGTTAAGCTTTTCAATCTGACCCGCCGGACATTCCCAAATAATTAGTTGAGATGTTTAAGATGTAAAGTGTAGCTGCCATTATGATGTGCACTCATCTTTTATAATGACCCGAAGTCTTCTACAATACTAAGTCTTTACAATCTGCATCATATACTAGTTACTATGCTCATCTAATTACTTACTATGCTCATCTAATTACTTACTATGCTCATCTAATTACTTACTATGGTCATCTAATTACTTACTATGGTCATCTAATTAGTTACTATGGTCATCTAATTACTTACTATGGTCATCTAATTAGTTACTATGGTCATCTAATTACTTACTATGGTCATCTAATTAGTTACTATGGTCATCTAATTACTTACTATGGTCATCTAATTAGTTACTATGGTCATCTAATGAGTTACTATGGTCATCTAATTAATTACTATGGTAATGTAATGAGTTACTATGGTAATGTAAGTCACAGCAGCTCAGACGAGGCACCAAGCAGTGTTTCCACAGAGTGAAATGTGGGTGTCAGGGACAGACGCGGAAGGAGATTTTGACAACAAAGTTGTAAAGCTTAGTGATATATCAGATTGTAGGTGGGGTTTTTGTTTTTTTGCGTTCATATTTCACTGTGATTGTTGCATTTTTGTTGCGTTTCGCTTGATTGTAAAATATGTGGATGGAGAGAGGGTGTGACATTCTTTTGTTGTCAATATTCAGTGTTTTATCGTTCATAGTTAATATTATAAATCCCACATTCTTTATTTTCTGGGTGTCTCATTCAGTAAAAAAAATGTAAAATTCCATTCCGTTTTTCAAGGCGGTCTGTCATAACGATTTAGCATTCAATCAGACATTATTGTGAGGTTTTGTATTAGTGTTGTTAAAAATAGATAAACCGGCCCCCAGACACTTTTGTTCTCTAAATTTGGCTCCGGGAGTCAAAATAATTGCCCAGGCCTGATTTACAGTCATTTATTTTGGGCTCCTTTACCTGCAAGTCGGCGAGGGTTGTTGTCAATGCATACACTTCATTTTGATTCAGAAAAACCACAAGACTTTAGATCAAACTGTTACCAGGTTTTCAACAATAAATGATGTACACTCAAGTAAAACACAAAAAAATGTTCATTCTGACATAAAATTGCATCGCGTAAAAATATCCAGATCTTTTTTTTTAGGTTAATTTAAATGATGTAAACAAGTTTACTGTGATTAATCACGATTAATCCAAATTCAAAAAGTGTGATTCATCTGATTTTTTTTTTTTTTTTTAATCATTTGACAGCACTAAGATGAATATATTATTAGTATTATTACCAAGGCTGTCAAAGGGTTAAGAATTGTATGCAGAATAATCACAGGGTTAAGTCACAGGGTGTTACATTTGGCATGACTTAAAAGTAAGTTAGCACACATTAATCAGCTGATTCATTCCAATGAATGCATTCACTTTAGGGGTGCACAAAAAAATAGATTCACATCCGAATTGTGATTCTTATTTATACTGATTCTAAATCGAGTCATGATTTTTAAAAATCTGTTTAAAAATTAAATAAATATGTGTGTGTGTATATGTATGTATACATACATATATATATGTATATATGTGTGTATGTATATGTATATATATGTGTGTATATATACTGTATGTATATGTGTGTATTTATATATACTGTATATGTATATATACTGTATGTATATATGTGTATATTTATATATATATGTATATATACTGTATGTATATATACTGTATGTATATTTATATGTATATATACTGTATGTATGTGTGTATATATATATATTTATATATATATATATATATATATACTTATTAAGACATATATATATATATATATATATATATATATATATATGTATATATATATAATTTTTATATAAGAAATAAGAGTTTAGTCCATCTCCGTACTACCAGAAGAAGCGTTTCTAACCTGTAATCTGTTTTGAAAAAGTTTCCTTACAATAATGTTATCGTCACCTGAGGAATCAGGATAGGATGGAATGGTTATGTGTCCAAAGATTCACATGCCTAGTAAATTTCTAGGTGTGCACAAAAAAATCCATTCACATCCAAATTGCGATTCTCATTCATTGATTTTCAAAAATCAATTATAACCTTTTTTTAGTATCGATTTTTCAAAAGACTTTTTGAGGCCATGTTCATGCAACTAGAAGGAGCTTTTTTCTTACCTAGAACCTGTTAGGAAGTAGTTTTGTTATAGTTATTATACCCAATAATACATTGTGAGAATGGTCACCCAGGAATGGGAATGGGATGAAATGGTTCACACACCTAATCATTTCTCCAGCCCTAATGATCACCAAGATCAATTCCTCTCTGCTTCAGAAAGGGGGCGTGGCATCAGGCTTCAACCAGGTCCTCACAAACGACGTCAACGTCAAGCGTCTGCTGAAGGTGAAAGGTCGGCACCAGATCCGCGCCACAGAGATGGACTTGTCGTGGAAGAGCTTCAACAAAGGAGACTGTTTCATCATCGACTTGGGCAAGGTGAGGAGGGGGGGGGGACTTTCTCTGGATCCCCGCTGACCTTTTGTGTGTCCCCCGCTGGTGTGATTGACAGGACATCTTCCACTGGGCAGGAAGCGAGAGCAACCACTACGAGCGCCTGAAGGCCACGCAGGTGGCCTGCGACATTCGCGACAACGAGCGTCGAGGCCGAGCCACGCTGCACCTGATCGACGAGGGCTCTGAGCCGGAACTTGTCCTTCAGGTGACATCATCATGTGTAATATTAAGATCAGGGCATTAAGTCTCAATGCCATTGACAACATGATTATACTTCACTAGCTAGGTGGTGAATGACCTCATACTTACTATTTGACTTTAATCCACATGTCCTCTGTAATAGTTTTACTTTGCATCGCAGCCTCATCCATTCAGAAGCCCATAGAGCTACTAGTGACAGATTTATGATTGTATTTCTAAAACCACCGTATTATTTACATTTATATTGAAGCGGAACTTTTTTCCTTACTATATACTGTCTAAAGAACAGGATATAAACACATGACTATTGAACATATTAGATTGAACTGATTTTTAGTCTTTGTTTATTGTTCACACAGTAGGAAGGGAATTCACATGGCCCCATTTGGCGTAATTTACCTGACGCATGAAACGTGACAAATTGGGAGGCGCACTACCCGCTTTAGCCACTAGATGACAGTAAGGAGTTGAATAGGCTGTTTGAGGCTGTTTAGGGCGGCTATAGCTGCAGGGATAAGGCTGTTTAGGGTGGCTATAGCTGCAGGGATAAGGCTGTTTAGGGTGGTTATAGCTGTAGGGATAAGGCTGTTTAGGGCAGCTATAGCTGCAGGGATAAGGCTGTTTAGGGTGGTTATAGCTGCAGGGATAAGGCTGTTTAGGGTGGCTATAGCTGCAGGGATAAGGCTGTTTAGGGTGGTTATAGCTGTAGGGATAAGGCTGTTTAGGGCAGCTATAGCTGCAGGGATAAGGCTGTTTAGGGTGGTTATAGCTGCAGGGATAAGGCTGTTTAGGGTGGTTATAGCTGTAGGGATAAGGCTGTTTAGGATGGCTATAGCTGCAGGAATAAGGCTGTTTAGGGTGGTTATAGCTGCAGGGATAAGGCTGTTTAGGGCGGCTATAGCTGCAGGGATAAGGCTGTTTAGGGTGGTTATAGCTGTAGGGATAAGACTTGTTGATGCTGCTGAATTCAGTTTCCAGTTTGTTTTTGGACTTCAGTTTTGCTTGAAGTACCTGTTTTCTTAAACACACAGTTTGAACAGTAACACTGTGTTTGAATATTTCATGCAGTGATTTTTAGGCATAGCAGTTATAGAATCACTGCATGACTCATTTGTTTATTGCAAGTGGTTCCGGGTCCAGCTGTTCAATGATTTTCTGTGAAGTAGGAATTATTATTCCTAAATGTAATATTTTGTTTATAGATGGAGCATATCAAACTTTTTAAATGTGATATTTAACATGAAGGAATAACATTAAAGACTGACAACCAGCCTGTGACTGTGCTGACTTTACAGATGCCATGTCCATCTTGTTTACTGTGACAGTCTAGGACTTTGTTCACACTGTGTGTCATTTTATGCTCTCAACTTAACGCCGTTGTCGTGGCGACCGTGTGGCATTCTCAGGCGCTGGGACCGCTGCCCCCGCTGCCGGCAGGAAGTAGTGACAAGACGGCGCACGCCCCTCACCCGGCCTCGCTGCACATGGTACGACACACTCTCAGCAGGGCACATGATACAACACACTCTCAGCAGGGCACATGGTACAACACACTCTCAGCAGGGCACATGGTACGACACACTCTCAGCAGGGCACATGGTACAACACACTCTCAGCAGGGCACATGATACAACACACTCTCAGCAGGGCACATGGTACAACACACTCTCAGCAGGGCACATGGTACGACACACTCTCAGCAGGGCACATGGTACAACACACTCTCAGCAGGGCACATGGTACAACACACTCTCAGCAGGGCACATGGTACAACACACTCTCAGCAGGGCACATGATACAACACACTCTCAGCAGGGCACATGGTACAACACACTCTCAGCAGGGCACATGGTACGACACACTCTCAGCAGGGCACATGGTACAACACACTCTCAGCAGGGCACATGGTACAACACACTCTCAGCAGGGCACATGATACAACACACTCTCAGCAGGGCACATGGTACAACACACTCTCAGCAGGGCACATGGTACAACACACTCTCAGCAGGGCACATGGTACAACACACTCTCAGCAGGGCACATGGTACAACACACTCTCAGCAGGGCACATGGTACAACACACTCTCAGCAGGGCACATGGTACAACACACTCTCAGCAGGGCACATGGTACGACACACTCTCAGCAGGGCACATGGGACAAGACTGAGCCAGGTGAGGTTTGTGTGCAGGTGTCCAACGCGGGCAGCGAGGAGGTGAAGATGAGCAAGGTGGCCGACAAGAATCCCTTCAAGCAAGACATGTTGTCCCAGAAGGAATGTTACCTGCTGGACAACGGCCAGGACAACAAGATCTTCTTCTGGAAAGGTAGTTAGCTGGTTAGCGTGATACTTTCTCCTCAGTTAGCAGATTGTCTCTGTTGTATTTACCTTAACTATATCATACATAGACGGGTTATATTTATAGGCTATATATCAACTATGGCTTATCAATTGCTCAAACTAGATGTAACATGTATAGATCATCTATGAGACACCTGTAAGATAACTAGGTTCAACTATATGTTATATAGACTGTATATCTTATATGTACAGCAGGTGATCTATTGTGATATATAGGGGATCTATTGTGATATATAGGGGATCTATTGTGATATATAGGTGATCTATTGTGATATATAGTGATATACAGGTGATCTATTGTGATATATAGTGATATACAGGTGATCTATTGTGATATATAGGTGATCTATTGTGATATATAGGTGATTTATTGTGATATACAGTCATATATAGGGGATCTATTATGATATATAGTGATATATAGGTGATCTATTGTGATATATAGTGATATATAGGTGATCTATTGTGATATATAGTGATATATAGGTGGTCGTTGTGGCTTGTGCAGCCCTTTGAGACACTTGTGATTTAGGGCTTTATAAATAAACATTGATTGATTGATATATAGGTGATCTATTGGTGATGTATAGGTGACCTATGGTGATCTATAGGTGATGTACAGATGATCTATAGGTGATCTATAGATCATCTATTGGTGATCTAAAGGTGGTGTATAGTTGATGTATAGGTGATCTGTAGGGTATGTATAGATCATCTGTAGGTGGTGTATAGGTGATGTGTAGATGATCTATAGATTATTTTTAGGTGGTGTATAGTTGATGTATAGATGATCTATAAATCATCCATAGGTGATCTGTAAGGTATATATAGATGATCTATAGATCATCTGTAGGTGATCTATAGGTGATAAATTAGTGATGGTGTGTCCATGGTGTTTCCATGATGTGTTCATGGTGTGTCAATGGTGTGTCAATGGTGTGTCCATGATGTTTCAATGGTGTGTCCATGATGTTTCAATGATGTGTCCATGATGTTTCAATGGTGTGTCCATGATGTTTCAATGGTGTGTCCATGATGTTTCAATGGTGTGTCCATGATGTTTCAATGGTGTGTCCATGATGTTTCAATGGTGTGTCCATGATGTGTCCATGATGTTTCAATGGTGTGTCCATGGTGTGTCCATGATGTTTCAATGGTGTGTCCATGATGTGTCAATGGTGTGTCCATGATGTTTCAATGGTGTGTCCATGATGTGTCCATGATGTTTCAATGGTGTGTCCATGATGTGTCCATGATGTGTCAATGGTGTGTCCATGATGTGTCCATGATGTTTCAATGGTGTGTCCATGATGTGTCCATGATGTTTCAATGGTGTGTCCATGATGTGTCCATGATGTGTCAATGGTGTGTCCACCCTGCAGGACGCGCGGCCAACGAGGACGAACGTTCTCACGGTTTACAAATCGCCAACAAGTACATCAAAGATAAGAATTACTCCTCCCACTGCCAGGTAATCTCCTGAAAGAAGTGTCCATGGTCTTGTCTTGACGTGCGTCCATGTCTTCATTCCTTCTTGGCTTCTGACACGCTCAGGTCCAGATTCTGCCCCAAGGGGCCGAGACCACCCTTTTCAAGGAGTACTTTGAGAACTGGCTGGACAAGGACGAGTCCACCGGCCCTGGCAAGCAGTACACCATCGGGAGGATCGCCGTGGTCAAGCAGATCCCCTTCGACGCCTCCAGTCTCCACGGCAACGCCAAGATGGCCGCCCAGCACGGCATGGTGGACGACGGCTCCGGCAAAGTCCAAGTCAGTGGTCTGGCCACACCTGCCTCCTGTGGGTGTGCTCTTCACAATTGTGCTGCTGTCTTCTCTCCAGATCTGGCGAGTGGAAGGAGGAGACAAGGTGGCGGTGGATCCTGCCACCTACGGAGAGTTCTACGGCGGCGACTGCTACCTGCTGCTGTACACCTACAAGCTGGACGGCAGAGAGAAGCGCATCATCTACATCTGGTCAGTGTAGTCTGTGCTCCATGGCTGATGGCCTCTGACTGACACACCACCTCTACACCCTCCAGGCAAGGAAACAAGTGCAGCAAGGACGAGCTGGGTGCCTCCGCCATCTTGGCGGTTCAACTGGACGATTCCATGGGAGGCGTGGCCACTCAAGTAAGTCAAATCATTGTGGTGGTCACGCTAAGCTAGCTCAATCTTTATTAACTGCTACTTTTCCTGACAACAGGAACATCGCTGAAGTTATTCCCATTTATAACAAACATATGGTCTCTACTAGCTCAATTTGCAAACATTCCTGAGAGAGTATTTGTAAATAGACTTGACAAACATCAGCTAGTCATTCACTAGCATCAGTAGTCATCTGTAAATAGACTTGACAAACATCAGCTAGTCATTCACTAGCATCAGTAGTCATCTGTAAATAGACTTGACAAACATCAGCTAGTCATTCACTAGCATCAGTAGTGGCACTTTGTACAACATGCAGACTTATGTCAAGCTCATTCCTTACTTCTGCAAACATGCTACCACTCTGGCATGACAGCTGAAGTACTTCTTGAAGTAATACATCTCAATATGTGCAAATGAAGAAGAAGAGTCACTTGTGGGCTTCCAAGACCTAACTTATTTATACTTTATTGAAATGATATGTCATAAATGCAAATGTTTGCAGATGATATTGTTGAGGAGAAGACTTGAAGGAAGTGTAATAGAGGTCAAGTTCCTTCAGCTAAAAAAATGGTTTAATATTAATAAGTAATCATTAAATGATAACAAAACTACATTTATGGTGTTTAGGACAAATTGTGAAGCAAAATTAAAATTAAATGAAGTGGAAATTGATAGAGTATATGAAACTATCCATACATCCATTTTCTACTGCTTGTCCCTTTCGGGATTGCGGGGGTTGCTGGAGCCTATCTCAGCTGCATTCGGGCGGAAGGCGGGGTACACCCTGGACAAGTCACCACCTCATCAACACAGATAGACAACATTCACACACTAGTGTTGCCAATCAACCTACATTCTTGGGAATAATAAATGATCAAACCACATATTGACTATATAAAGGGAGAAATATCCAAATCCATTGCTATTCTTTATAAAGTAAGACACATGCTGAATAAGACATGTCTGCACGTGCTCAGTGGCCTGGTGGTTAGAGTGTCCGCCCTGAGATGGCTAGGTCGGGAGTTCAAACCACCAAGTCATACCAAAGACTATAAAAATGGGAGCCATTAACCCCCACTCAGCATCAAGGCTTGGGAGTTAAATCACCAAAATGATTCCTGGGCGTGGCCACCGCTGCTGCTCACCGCTCTCCTCACCTCCCAGGGGGTGAACAAGGGTGATGGGTCAAATGCAGAGAATAATTTTGCCACACCTAGTGTGTGTGTGTGTGTGTGTGTGTGTGTGTGTGTGACAATCATTGCTACTTTAACTTAATATATTATTCTTTTATTTTTCCATATTAAACATATTGTGTTGAAGTTTGGGGAAATGTTTATAAAACAAACATAGAGCCAATAATTCAACTTCAAAAAAGGGTCATTAGAATAATACACAAAGCGTGCTACTACAATCCATTCTTTATAAGTTGTAATGTGTTCAAATGTTCCGATATTGTGTTTTTAAAAAGAATGAAAGGAGTAAAGAAGGACATCCTTGCAGCTTGTCTTCTTAGGTTCTTCACATGAAGAGGAGAAAAGTATCTTGATTTTTGAAATATGTAAAGTAAGAAGGAATATAAAATACAAATGTATTCCAGTTTTAGGAGTTAAATGGTGGAAAATGCTCAGTGATGTAGTTCTTTGTTAAGTTTAAGAAAGCCTTGAAATGTGAAATAATGGAAAATTATAAATATAGCAACAATTACCTTTGATTTGTTGAACGTTGATGTTCTAATGTCATTTTCAGTGAAGGTACAAGATTCCTTTTTCTTGTTGTGTGTGTGTGTGATTGTTCATATGTATCATCTATGTGTGTGATTGTTCATATGTATCATCTGTGTTGTGTGTGTATGATTGTTCATATGTATCATCTGTGTTGTGTGTGTGTGTGATTGTTCATATGTATCATCTGTGTTGTGTGTGTATGATTGTTCATATGTATCATCTGTGTTGTGTGTGTGTGATTGTTCATATGTATCATCTGTGTTGTGTGTGTGTGATTGTTCATATGTATCATCTGTGTTGTGTGTGTGTGATTGTTCATATGTATCATCTGTGTTGTGTGTGTGATTGTTCATATGTATCATCTGTGTTGTGTGTGTGATTGTTCATATGTATCATCTGTGTTGTGTGTGTGTGTGATTGTTCATATGTATCATCTGTGTTGTGTGTGTGTGATTGTTCATATGTATCATCTGTGTTGTGTGTGTGATTGTTCATATGTATCATCTGTGTTGTGTGTGTGATTGTTCATATGTATCATCTGTGTTGTGTGTGTGTGATTGTTCATATGTATCATCTGTGTTGTGTGTGTGATTGTTCATATGTATCATCTGTGTTGTGTGTGTGTGATTGTTCATATGTATCATCTGTGTTGTGTGTGTGTGTGATTGTTCATATGTATCATCTGTGTTGTGTGTGTGTGATTGTTCATATGTATCATCTGTGTTGTGTGTGTGATTGTTCATATGTATCATCTGTGTTGTGTGTGTGTGATTGTTCATATGTATCATCTGTGTTGTGTGTGATTGTTCATATGTATCATCTGTGTTGTTCAACTGACTTAAATGTACTCCTTTCATTCATTCATTCATTCATTCATTCATTCATATGTATCATCTGTGCTGTTCAACTGACCTAAATGTACTCCTTTCATTCATTCATTCATTCATTGTTCATATGTATCATCTGTGTTAAGTGTGTGATTGTTCATATGTATCATCTGTGTTGTGTGTGTGATTGTTCATATGTATCATCTGTGTTAAGTGTGTGATTGTTCATATGTATCATCTGTGTTGTGTGTGTGATTGTTCATATGTATCATCTGTGTTGTGTGTGTGTGATTGTTCATATGTATCATCTGTGTTGTGTGTGTGTGATTGTTCATATGTATCATCTGTGTTGTGTGTGTGATTGTTCATATGTATCATCTGTGTTGTGTGTGATTGTTCATATGTATCATCTGTGTTGTGTGTGTGTGATTGTTCATATGTATCATCTGTGTTGTGTGTGTGTGATTGTTCATATGTATCATCTGTGTTGTGTGTGTGATTGTTCATATGTATCATCTGTGTTGTGTGTGATTGTTCATATGTATCATCTGTGTTGTGTGTGTGTGTGATTGTTCATATGTATCTGTGTTGTGTGTGATTGTTCATATGTATCATCTGTGTTGTGTGTGTGTGATTGTTCATATGTATCATCTGTGTTGTGTGTGTGTGATTGTTCATATGTATCATCTGTGTTGTGTGTGTGATTGTTCATATGTATCATCTGTGTTGTGTGTGTGTGTGATTGTTCATATGTATCTGTGTTGTGTGTGATTGTTCATATGTATCATCTGTGTTGTGTGTGTGTGATTGTTCATATGTATCATCTGTGTTGTGTGTGTGTGATTGTTCATATGTATCATCTGTGTTGTGTGTGTGTGATTGTTCATATGTATCATCTGTGTTGTGTGTGTGTGTGATTGTTCATATGTATCATCTGTGTTGTGTGTGTGATTGTTCATATGTATCATCTGTGTTGTGTGTGTGTGTGATTGTTCATATGTATCTGTGTTGTGTGTGATTGTTCATATGTATCATCTGTGTTGTGTGTGTGTGATTGTTCATATGTATCATCTGTGTTGTGTGTGTGTGTGATTGTTCATATGTATCATCTGTGTTGTGTGTGTGTGTGATTGTTCATATGTATCATCTGTGTTGTGTGTGTGTGATTGTTCATATGTATCATCTGTGTTGTGTGTGTGTGATTGTTCATATGTATCATCTGTGTTGTGTGTGTGTGTGATTGTTCATATGTATCATCTGTGTTGTGTGTGTGATTGTTCATATGTATCATCTGTGTTGTGTGTGTGTGTGATTGTTCATATGTATCTGTGTTGTGTGTGATTGTTCATATGTATCATCTGTGTTGTGTGTGTGTGATTGTTCATATGTATCATCTGTGTTGTGTGTGTGTGATTGTTCATATGTATCATCTGTGTTGTGTGTGTGTGATTGTTCATATGTATCATCTGTGTTGTGTGTGTGTGTGATTGTTCATATGTATCATCTGTGTTGTGTGTGTGTGTGATTGTTCATATGTATCATCTGTGTTGTGTGTGTGTGATTGTTCATATGTATCATCTGTGTTGTGTGTGTGTGATTGTTCATATGTATCATCTGTGTTGTGTGTGTGTGTGATTGTTCATATGTATCATCTGTGTTGTGTGTGTGTGATTGTTCATATGTATCATCTGTGTTGTGTGTGTGTGATTGTTCATATGTATCATCTGTGTTGTGTGTGTGTGTGATTGTTCATATGTATCATCTGTGTTGTGTGTGTGATTGTTCATATGTATCATCTGTGTTGTGTGTGTGTGTGATTGTTCATATGTATCTGTGTTGTGTGTGATTGTTCATATGTATCATCTGTGTTGTGTGTGTGTGATTGTTCATATGTATCATCTGTGTTGTGTGTGTGTGATTGTTCATATGTATCATCTGTGTTGTGTGTGTGTGATTGTTCATATGTATCATCTGTGTTGTGTGTGTGTGTGATTGTTCATATGTATCATCTGTGTTGTGTGTGTGTGTGATTGTTCATATGTATCATCTGTGTTGTGTGTGTGTGATTGTTCATATGTATCATCTGTGTTGTGTGTGTGTGTGATTGTTCATATGTATCATCTGTGTTGTGTGTGTGTGTGATTGTTCATATGTATCATCTGTGTTGTGTGTGTGTGATTGTTCATATGTATCATCTGTGTTGTGTGTGTGTGATTGTTCATATGTATCATCTGTGTTGTCCAACTGAGCTAAATGTACTCCTTTCATTGATTGATTGATTGATTGATTGTTGGTTGTTGTCAGGTCCGTGTGACTCAAGGCCAAGAACCTCCTCACCTGCTGAGCCTGTTCAAGGGCCAGCCCCTGGTGGCCCACCTGGGCGGCACATCCCGCAAAGGTGGCGACAAGGCGCCGGCCGCCACGCGACTCTTCCACATTCGCCAGAGCCGCAACAAAGCCACACGGGCCGTGGAGGTTGTGTCTGCGTGGACGTGGACTGTCCACTAGGTGGCGCCTGCAATAGAAAGCTGACTCTCCGCTCTCCCGTCACAGGTGGTGGCGGACGCTGCGGCGCTCAACTCCAACGACATCTTTGTGCTCAAGTCCCCGAGCGGGAACTTCCTGTGGAAGGGCCGCGGAGCCACGGCGGAGGAGATGGTCGCCGCCAAACACGTGGCGGGCCTGCTGGGCGTCACCCCCACTGAGGTGGCAGAGACCAAAGAGCCCGGTGAGTCCTGACGTGCGGCTTTGATCCCACGGCGCTGACTACTTCCTGTTCTCACTTCCTGTTCTCTGCTGGCCGCCAGCAAGCTTGTGGTCGGCGCTGGGCGGGAAGAAGCCCTACCAAACCTCGCTGGTCCTGCAGACCGCCGTCGTGAGGCTTCCTCGACTCTTTGGATGCTCCAACGCCAGCGGCAGACTGACGGTGAGACACGGACGCCTTTTGTGGGGCCGAGACGTCTTTGTGACACACCTCTGGTCTTCAGGTGGAGGAGGTCCCTGGAGACCTGACCCAGATTGACCTGGAGACCGATGACATCATGATTCTGGACACTCATGATCAGGTGCTGATGCTTTCCACTTCCTCCTGAAAGAAGCAGATCTTATTTCACTTGTTCCTTTCTTTCTTCACTTCCTCTTCTCACTGACTAATCAAATAAGTCAATACATGATCAATACATCAATAAATGAAGATTCACATCATATTTACAAAAGGTCCAACATGTTTATCACTATTCTTCTTAGGAAACACTTTGACTTTCAACATATTAGTACTTTGACATCTTTATGTCATGATCATATTAGTACTTTGACATCTTTATGTCATGATCATATTAGTACTTTGTTTGACATCTTTATGTCATGATCATATTAGTACTTTGACATCTTTATGTCATGATCATATTAGTACTTTGACATCTTTATGTCATGATCATATTAGTACTTTGACATCTTTATGTCATGATCATATTAGTACTTTGACATCTTTATGTCATGATCATATTAGTACTTTGACATCTTTATGTCATGATCATATTAGTACTTTGACATCTTTATGTAATGATCATATTAGTACTTTGACATCTTTATGTAATGATCATATTAGTACTTTGACATCTTTATGTCATGATCATATTAGTACTTTGACATCTTTATGTAATGATCATATTAGTACTTTGACATCTTTATGTAATGATCATATTAGTACTTTGACATCTTTATGTCATGATCATATTAGTACTTTGACATCTTTATGTCATGATCATATTAGTACTTTGACATCTTTATGTCATGATCATATTAGTACTTTGACATCTTTATGTCATGATCATATTAGTACTTTGACATCTTTATGTCATGATCATATTAGTACTTTGTTTGACATCTTTATGTAATGATCATATTAGTACTTTGACATCTTTATGTCATGATCATATTAGTACTTTGTTTGACATCTTTATGTAATGATCATATTAGTACTTTGACATCTTTATGTCATGATCATATTAGTACTTTGACATCTTTATGTCATGATCATATTAGTACTTTGTTTGACATCTTTATGTAATGATCATATTAGTACTTTGACATCTTTATGTCATGATCATATAGAGTTAGTGCTGCAAGGGATTCTGGGTATTTGTTCTGTTGTGTTACGGTGCGGATGTTCTCCCGAAATGTGTTTGTCATTCTTGTTTGGTGTGGGTTCATAGTGTGGCGCATATTTGTAACAGTGTTAAACTTGTTTATATGACCACCCTCAGTGTGACCTGTATGGCTGTTAGACAAGTATGCATTGCATTCACTTGTGTGTGTGAAAAGCCGTAGACATTATGTGACTGGGCCGGCACACAAAGGCAGTGCCTTTAAGGTTTATTGGCGCTCTGTACTTCTCCCTACGTCCGTGTACACAGCGGCCTTTTAAAAAGTCATATATTTGACTTTTTGATACCGATACCGATAATTTTGAAACCGATACCGATAATATCCGATATTACATTTTAAAGCATTTATCGGCTGATAATATCGGCTGTCTGATATTATCGGACATCACTAATTATAATACTTTTTCATGAATAAATAAAGGCTTTGTATATCCAACATGATGTATTATTTCAACTTTACTTTTGTCATTATTTCTGCACAATAACTCAGTTATGCTAACACTAGCGAGCAGTCAAGAATATAAAGTGATTTTTGAACATATTTTGCTTTATTTATTACTGAAATATTTCTAGACACTTTATATTGTATATTTCTATATAAGATTTTCACTTCATATTATCATCTATTTTAGACCTAAAATGTGTAGACACAGTGGTGGTCAAAAGTGTACGTACACGTGTAAAGAACATCATGTCTGGACTTTACAATCATTATTATGTTTTTGTGATGTAGTGATTGCAGCACATACTTGTTGCATTCATGAAGTTTGCTTCTTTGATGAATTTATTATGGCTCTACTGAAAATGTGAGGGTGAAAAGTATACATACAGCAATGTTCATATTTGCTTACATGTCCCTTGGCAAGTTGACCTGCAATAAGGTGCTTTTGGTAGCCATCCACAAGCTTCTGCTTGACCACTTG